>NW_027639642.1:0-35339 GCF_949606895.1 Notothenia rossii
CACACACACACACACACACATTCTTAAGGCATGAGTAACCCGGGTCGGAGGAATCAGGAGACGACCTTGCGTCTTAAACCGAATGCCCCTCTTCACTAATGATTTGTGTCCAGAAGCCACAGTCGTCCTCCCTTACTCCTGCAGTTCTTCTTAAGGGTTCTTTGAGGAGACTTCACATACGCTTGGACTTCCTTGGCAGTCCTCTTCTTTCACTTTCCCCACTGAGACATGTTGCATAACACTTGGCTTTAGTCACAAAAGTGTCTTCAGTCAGACATTCAGTTTTGCAGTCTAGGCTCTTTGGAAATGTATGATAATGAATTGATGATGGCGACTGGAGTTTGGTTAATCAGGTTTATTTAATCTATGTTGTTCCATTGTGATTTTGTTTTAAATTTTTTGGAAAGCAATTAGGATCATTTTAGTAGTTGTTATACATTAAAATGCTTGTTGCATATTATACCTCGCTTCCATTGCTGCTACCTGTATTTGAATTAAATAAAGTCAATAACTGTGTCCATTTTCACTTCTATTTTACTTCCTTTGTCTAAAATGTTCCTCTGTTCTTTCTCTGCACTTGCACTCTAATGGTTTACCCAGCTGGTGATATGGCTCTGCTTGCCTTCGAGACATGCTCCAGCATTTCAGCAGAATCTGGGTAGACATCGCTCAGCAGAAATCATTGATCAAGGGTCGGAGAGACACTGATCCAAACACCCTCACTGCTGGTGGGGTGTTTCTCTCCTATCCTGCAGCTCAGGGTCGGGCATCTCCAAAACTGCCTTTTGGCTACTCTGTTGCACGACGTGGCATTTTAACGGAGCTTTAAAATCACTCTAAAAGGCACTCACTGTAATTCACATTTCCAATCATATTATCAGCTTAAATAAAAAAAAAAAAGGATGTCTGCTCACTTGCAATACCCATCTCTCTTGTTGAAGCACATATTTGATATGTAGCCACTCTGGAACATATTTTACATGTAATGTATTGCGATATTATTAAACAATTCTACCTTGTGGTGATTGAAATTATTCACCCACGGATCTATTGTTCTGTACGGACATTTTAGTGAACCGGACTTCCTGTTTCCGCCGGGTCTTCGCTTCCCGGGCATGAAGTTGTTTACACGTGTTTTCAGATGCTTAATAAAAGTCTAGCTTGTACCTTCGATACCCCGCCTCCCGTCTCTCGGCAACACAACCTATAGTTAAAAGCAGAATAAATACAACTTTAGTGCTTTATTAAGAACTACTCTGCTTTGATATTGCCTCTTAGTTTTGAAAGAAAAAGCAGTCTCTTGATTAGCGACTCCTCTCAGAAAACCGTCACAACATCCTCCTCTCATCTCTTTGGTGTTCTTTATAAACCCATCAACATCTTTGATACATCAACCGCTTTAATACAAGTCAATCTCATTAAGTGAGCTGCGTTTTGTATCTTAAGATCTAAGCTCAGAAAAAAAACAACCTCTTGCAATTTGTTTATTTCTGCTCGACTTGTTTTCCAAAAAGATTAGATTACCATGTGTCAAGCTGGGAGACAGGAAGCTGAGCTGACAAATTGAACATGAAATAGCAGGTTGTATCCACAGCAATGACCGCAGGGTGTTTTCCAGTGAGATGTCACACAGTGGCTGGCGAGTGTTTCGTCGTAATGAAGCCTCTCAACTATAACCGTGCTGCACTCTGGGTAACCTTGCTCCAGCCATGGCATTAAAACACATCCATGGTTGTTTCACATGTGGACGATTGGAAACACAGCAGTCTTTTTGACACCTCGTGTTGAATTCGGTTTGAGATTGGTGTTAGTTATATTTTAGTAATTACACTGGCAGCAGGATAACATGGTGTTTGTGGTTCTTCCAAAAACATGGTCATTAAATCTAACCTTATTATATTCCTTATTATGCTCCTCCCACTACCATTTTGTTTGTTTGTTTTTTCATAGTTTTTTCAGTTTTCTAATTATATTAAAGGTGACCTATCTTGCAAAATGCACTTTTGTACGTGAATATTAGACCCTCCAGAAAAACGCGGGCAAAAATCCTTGATTATGCGATTAAACAAGCGGGGTTTTTATGTGATTCTATGTGGTGGAATTGCGGGAAGTTGCGAAAAAGAATTGCATTTTTTTTTAAATATTGGGCTGTCTTATTTATTCTCTCTCACACACAACCTGCCACTAACGTTAAACCCCTTTCCTGTTCAATTAAACACATTCAATGTTTATTTATTGTCAAAGCAATGGGGCTATTTTAATCACACTCTCTCTCACACACACACACACACACACACACACACACACACACACACACACACACACACACACACACACACACACACACACACACACACACACACACACACACACACACAGACACACACACTTCTCCGCCTCATTCTGTTTTCATTTACTCGTTAGTTATCTGACCAGCTTCAATCTTGTAGGCTACTCACTTCGTTTCTTGTAGCCCTCGAAAGCGTTTTGGAGGTTGATCCCTCGGTGAACGTGAGTTGTTTGGCTTTCTTGTCCGCAGCAGCAGAAAGCATTTTCGAATGTTTGAATGAATCAAAGTGGGTCGTCACCGTCGACTTTCTCTAGGACGTATGCTCCAACACACCGTTGCACGGGGCGCAGGGGTGAATAGTTTACCCCCACTTTCGTGAAAGACATCGGGGTACTGCTTTGCCCGGTCTTTAGCAGAAATGTTCGTCGTGTGAGTTCCACACGTTCACTCTACGGTGTTGTTTACCTTCTGTGATGCGCGAGCTGATGACGTCATATCATCACCATCACCATCACCATCACTAATTCACGTCAAGACGAGCTAACTTTTTTCTTTCTCAACTTTGAGTGGAAAAATGCGGGGATTATGCGGCCTTTTAAAAATCTGCGCCATTTTGCTGATTATGCGGTAAATTCTGCGATCGCAGGATCGCGTTTTTCTGGAGGGTCATGAATATGTGTCCCCGGTGTTCCAGGGAACTCACCAAGTGTCAGAAAACACAACCCTCTCTATTTTCCTCCATACCTAAATCTCTTAAAAAGGAGCAGATTTGAACACTTCTATGACGTCACAGAAGTGGCGCTACGGCTATTGGGCCAACTCCACCAATCAGGAGGAGACAGCCACGGACATTGCCGTTGGAAAGCGCTGGAGACGCTGTAGTACATATGCCAGTCCTGTAGATGGTGCTGTTCTCACAGAATCAGCCCATGATGCAAAGACAATGTTAAATTGAGCGAAATGAGGAATGGCTAAAAAGCATAATCTGTTTGGTATTTTGAAAAATAAAAAGTATAAATATGCCTTATATAGGTATGGTCCTACACTATATTATTCAAATATACTGTAGCATGATAGGTCCACTTTAAGTCGTATTTTAATCGTGAAAAAAGAGGATGTCCAGAATGTCTCACTAGTAGTGTTAGGATACAATATTTTACAAGAGCAGACGCACAAGATGTGTATTTCCTCGACATCTGACACTGACAATATGAAATCTAACTGTTTGCTTTCTTTAACATGCAAACAGCTGAACAAGTTTTGGTGAGGACAGAAAGAATGACGCTTGTTGTAATGCATGTCTGATTTGTTTGCTTTGTGTTGCCAGCGCCTGAAAAACGAGCACCCTAGATTCTATTACGCTCGATTAAATTGGCTCTAATAAAGTTTGTGTGACGTATGTTTTGAAATTGATTAAAAGGGGGGTTTGATGGACGACCACTGTGGAAATACTCATATTGGATTGATGCTATACTTTGGACTGTCTCACGGCTCAAATGCATGAAATCAAATCCTCACATACCCCCTGGTGGCTCTAGACAATGTAACCAGTGAAAATGCCCAGACGTCCTATCGCAACCATAATTGATTTGTAATTGAAAGGGATCCCAAAACAGAATTCATCTTTTTAAGAGTGATGCTATACATCTCCACTGGTTTTGACAACCTGGTGCTTGAATCAAAATGCTCCATTCAGAGGAGCTCTCTGTGTTCTTGTCAAGGCTAATTTGTTCTCCTGCAATGGACCCGTGCATACCGGGGGGGACGCAACAACCTCTGCGAGCCAGAGATAAATTCGTGATGGAGATTTGAGAGGGGTGGGAGGAATCACCTGACGTACTGTAACAGGCATGTATTCAAGAGAGCACACAAGGCTGACATGGCTGAGTTCTTGAGTTACGTTTTTCATAGAAAACATCTCAACATTTGCGTTGGTAATTGAAAATAATGCTTTTGACTGAATTCTCTTAGGCTTTGTAATTGATCATTGGGTTAACAAATGAGTTGTTCTGCTTGATTACATTCACCTATTGAAATATGAACAGGAAAGATTTGTGATCTCTTATCTTCCTGTTAATTAAGCTGATTACAATGACTAAGGACAGGCCAGGGCTTTTAAGACTCAACCATTTGCAAATGTAAAGGTAATTCACTGCACACTGCTCTGAGATCACAGCTTTCGTTCTATCACAGGCCTTAGTTTTGTGGCACAAAGCCTCAAAGAGATATGACAAGACTCAGCAGGATGAATGGAAAACTAGTGGTACCAAAGAGGGTTAGGGTAATGGGAGAAAAATAAGGTTGGATATTGGACAAAGGGTTAATAAAAAGATCTGTCTCTGTCGATTTGCAGAATAATTTCTCAACCATGATGTCTGCTGCTCTAAAGGTCGGATGAGAAAAAGATGAAAAGTGCAACCTGGAGCATCTCTTCCAACTCGAAGCGAGACAGGGAATTATTGATTTGAGGCATAAGAAGCAGAGAACACAAGCGAACACTATTCTGAATCGAAATAAAGTGAAGATGTGTTTCATTGAGAATATAAAGGAATCAGCCTCTCAATTAACGTCATCTCGACATTTTCAGCGTTATTCGTCCTTGCTGAAGTTTGCACTCTTTCGAGGAAAAATATCTATCAGTAAAACTTTACAACTTTAAAAACATTTGGTTTGATGCCCTGTGTTTATGCATTTAAAGTGACACATTTGGTACGTCTCTGCCTGCCCGGCCGTTTGGGAAATAAAGCGCAAATCAAACTCATCACTTATGCTTTGCAGACAAAAAAAGATACTGTGAGAATATGAAATGACTGCTGTTCCCAGTCTAGATTGTTTTCGAGTCTAATGTAGTCATTCTTCTTTATTTACATCAAACTTGTATTTATTTTCCCAGCAAAATAAGATGTCAACATGTTTTTATAATTTTACAAGAATTGTAGCAAGAAGTCGCCGATTTCTGAGTGACATCTGAGCGTCTGGAGTTGTGTGGCCGGTCATTTCTGTCACAAACTTACTCAAAGGTAAGGACTCAAATGCAACGACCCAGGAGCCAGAGGTAAAGTGTAATTAATATACTTTATTTCTTCCACAAAAGAAAAACACTCTTACGAGGTCAGAGGCATAACGTAGGCTTGAAAAATGAAGCAATCGACGACGAGCAGAGTACTGGTATGAGGACAAGACAAGACGAACTGACAAAGAACACATGGGAGACAGGGGAATTTAAACACAGGATAACAAGACACAGGTGGGGACAATCAGGGGCGGGGCTGACGCTGAAGAGGGCGGGAGACACACACCAGGATAGGAAGTGGGAGACAAGACAGAAAATGGTTAAATGAAACATGACTAGACTTAACATTTCTGTCGGTGCACAACAATTTCAGTTCTAACCATTCGTTTTTTTTCTCTGTTCTGGTATGAAGCGCGTTCACACCAAGTACTTTTCCCACAAAGGTTCCTGAGAACTACGATGTAGTTGCGTTCACACCAAAAAGTCCCAGGAACTAAATTAGTTCTAGAGAACCTTTTTCTCCCCTTTTTCAGTCCCTGCTAGAGAGCAGGGACTTTCGTGTGAGAAAAAGGTTCCTGTGTCTGATTGGCTGGGCGGAATGCAAACCACGCCCCGTCAAACTCCCAAAAACTTTTGTGAAGCCGCCATTTTATTATCCTCGCATTGCATTATTAGCGTTAGCATTAGCCCAGCGCAGAAACGCAGATAGACTAACTTATGACAACACAAAATAAAACATGGGAGCGGTGGAGATGAGGAGGTGTCGGCGTTCTGGCCGTTCACTCAGAAGGCTTCAGTAGAAGCTGCTGGGAGTCCCAGCAGCTTCTACTGAAGCCAGTCCCTAACTCCGGGGACTTCCGGCCGGGGATTTTGGGCGGCAGTATACGCCGTGAAGTTGTTTGCGGCCTGCCAGTAAACCCAAAGCAGAAGAAGAAGAAGTGACGTCAGCGGCTTCATTTGCCTAATCCACTCCCAGGAACTAATTTCCGGTGTGAATGCGATCTGTACTTAGTTCATGAGAACTAAAGAGTTCTCAGGAACCTTTGTGGGAAAAGTACTTGGTGTGAACGCGCCTATTGACGTTCTGTTTCTTTCGCAATTCAACTCTACGTTTTGTTAGCTGAATTGATGTTGCTTTTTAGTGTCCCTATTTTAAGCTTCATTGTCACATGAAAAACAGGATGAATATACTGCCATAGTATAATTCCATCCCTTATAGAGCTCAATAAGATCCGTTTGGTAAAGCACATACTGCAGATTTGGTTCAATTAGAGCTCCATTAAAGGGTGCAGCCTGTGTGAAATAGAAAATTAGAAAAGAGCGACATGTCACAACTTCATTGAACATTACTCACTGTCCACTGTGCCGTCTGGGGATCCGCTAATAGGTCCACAAAGAATGGTCAGACCGCAATTACACTCCTCCAGCCTTTTGTTTTCTTCTTCTTCTCCCGACCCTCCAAATGCATCTCTGTGGCGAGGCAAATGTCACTAAATGCCAGGCCAAGCTTACCATTCCAAAAGCTAAATGTTAGTTCATCTGTTATGTCAATTTCCACTCAGCTTGACCAGCTGTTCCCTGGGTTGGCTCTCTTTAGCCTCAGTGACAGGAATAGGAGAATGGTCCTTTGGCCCGGGCTGCCTTTAGTATGTCAGACATTAACAGTAAATGCTGAGGAGATGCTGGAAAAAGGCTTTTAACGACATCCAACATATTTCTAAGAGTATCCCATCCAAACCATGGCTTTAGGTTAGTAGTATCAGATGTTTCCATGATGAATGACTGATAACCGTTCTTTGTTATGCCTTCTATAGAACATAATGATGACTCCAGACCCCCCGATGGCTGATACATTGTGTTGAACTTGAATTGTGACCAATCTTGTTCTTACTGTCTGTCATTGGTTATTTTTTAAGAGGCACTCAAGAAAATGAGAGGGCTTGTTATTTATTTTAAAGTGCAACCTTTTGTTCACTACAGGGGTGATTCATCAGAAACAAGGGTGACATGGTGTTTTTTTACAAATATTCCACAGCTATACACAGTTTGTCAAAAATGTCTCTTAGTTTCAAATTTAGGGATTTTCACTTTTTGACAGTTTTTCACACATGAAATCGTCTGCTGAGTGATGGCATCAGGAGGACAACGAACCTTTGTTGTGTTAATTAAAGCTTCGTGAAATGAGGCAGATGAGGAAGAAGCACGGCCCCAAAGCCTCAGTCAGGCATGTTGTTGGAATAACAATATTGCTTCCACGTTATTAGGTTTAATATTGTATTTAGCGGAGTGATTGCGACTTTATGAGATTTCCAATCCAAACAAAGCAGCACAATCAAATATTTAAACAAATATAATTGCCAAGGAATATTGAAAACAATGAAAGAAATAAAACATATGAGGACTGTCGCTGACTATGGGTGCTTTGCGTGTGAAAATAGAAGAATGAGTGCAGACACATCTTGCTATATTAGTTAGCTACTGTATGAAGTGAAAATGAGCATGGAAATGTACACATGGAGTGAATCTCTTAAAACAGTGCTTCTCAAACTTTTTTCAGTAATGTACCCCCTTTGGTACATTTTCTCAGCCAAGTACCCCCTGACCGACCCCGAACATTTTTGATCGAAAAAGCCTGTACAAATAATTCCAATATAGTGAAAAAAATAACATTTTTTTTTTAAAATTGATTTTTCCAAGGACTTTTTCAACTGAAGTAATATTTGTTTAACAAACCAATGAACAAAATGATATATTATGCAAAACTATAAAATACAATACACACATTTGACATGTTTATATGAGGTGGTTCTAGGAATATTTTATGTAAAATTGTGTTTTCTATTTAACTTATTGTACTAAGATTATTTTTGTAATCATGCATGGTATTTTTTTTATTAACTTTTTTTTTTTTTTTTTTATAAATCTCACGTACCCCCTGCAGTACCCCAACGTACCCCTAGGGGTCCGCGTACCCCCATTTGAGAATCACTGTCTTAAAGTATACCCTGGGTTGCAGTTTCCTCTCTTTCTCCGGTCTCTTCCTCCTCCCTTCTCTCATAGTGACACTCAACATCTGTAGCCACTGGGACACAATCTGCAAGTAATCCATAATCATAAATTCCATGACATCTTGTCTTGGCGGTGGGGTTTACGTCCCCGGCAACACGGGAGTAATATCATCGTCCACTAGCCAAGCATCCATCGCACCTCCAGAACCTTGAAATTAGAGCAACCGAGGGGCAGGTATCCTCTGCAGACAGCTTCTCCTTTTTTTTTTGTATAAATCCTCTCTGACACACATTCGTGGTTTGGACATGTCCATTTCATCTTCAAATACATCCGGCTAATTTAGCGTTTTATTAAAAACCCGACACCGGTTGGTCACTGCCACCGAATTTTATGCCGGTTCATCCGCGACCACAGATGAGAATACATCACTGTCCACTGAGAGTAATGGCACGGGGATGTATTTTTAAGATGCTTCAGCGGTAACTGTCTAATCCTGTAATGTAACATGCCTGACTAAAAGGAGGACCATGTACTATTTAAGGAAGGAATAACACGTGCTTTCTCGTTAACTTTATAAATAATAAAAACGATGAGGTGACACATCCTAATCCAAAGTTACATAGTCCTACTTTAAAGTTACTAAATGTGTTTCAAATTGGCATGTCAGAAGGCGTTTTGGCTGTAGTGGAATAGAACTTTTAAATATGTCAACTGATGTCAGAATCTGTAACTCTGAAGCAGGAAGTGAGCATCCTTACAACCTAAAAAATATGATAATTAGAGAAAAGGGTGATACAAATAGAACGCTTTGTTACACTAATTCTGGTCCTCAAAACCTAATTCTCCTCAAATGCTAATGCCTTTTACCAAATAATGTGTCACAACACAATCATTTTTACTTTATTTTTATGATGGCTCTTTTTCATTTGCTACCACCCTAAACTCACCTTTAATGCATTTAAAATAATGCTTAACTATAGATTCAAACATACTGTATAGTCAGCAACCATGTTCCATCCATCATTTGACTTTTTCATACTGTACTTTAAAACCCATTATTAATGGCTTGCACAGATCGTTATTTTCTCTATTAAAATCTATATTTCCCATTGTTCAGTAATCCATGATAACATCAAGATCACGCTGTATCTTGCTTCAAACCTATCTCTATGCTAAATAGCCTGCGATAGCCATCCTTATTATGTCTGACGCTGCCAAGTTGTCACCATCTATGAAATAACGCCGCTATTAGACGCTAATGGCGAGCTCTACAAAAGACAAATCCCGTTTGAAGCCACTATTAATTCTCCAGGGGTCAAATACAATAAACGTGTGTAGTGTGTGAGTGTGTGTGTGTAATGGCCGCAAAGAAGGCCACTGGAGATCTTCTTAATAACTGGGATTGTTGTGCTGTAGATTAGGGCAATCGTAGATGGCTGGTTTGGAATGGCACTTTAATTAGATCTTGTTATGGCAATTTATATCTGAACACTATAATATGTCAGATAACCTGTGGGTTATTATTCATTGTCTAAACACGGTGGAAACGGCAAAACAAAAGCTGGTGAAAGATATTGTTGGATGAGCAATTAACACAGACATTCATATTTACGCTACCAGGCTGTGCACATTCAGAGTTCTGATATATCCAGATTCACTCAGGTGTTACCAGTGAATATGAAACATGAATTATAGTAGCAGGCAAAATTGTAGTTTGCAAAATGATTGTTTTTGGGGCGGCTAATGTTATGTGCTGATGTGTTGGACTCATGCAGAGTTGTGAAAGCATTTTATCGGAGCACAATACCACATTAGAGGGATTTCTCTATGGACTGCCTCGTAAAATATTTGAAAGACAAATCGTCGATAGTTTGTTAATGTGAAATCTCAGCAGGTTGTTGTTTTAGTTGGACAGATATTTGACTGAGGCAAACGTGCTCTGCAGGTATCTTCAAATATACAAGCCAAAAGTAGACATACTAAATTATGCAGGGTCTCTATAAACCCTATTAAATTAGAGAAAAACAATGTTTTTTGTATTTGGTAATGGCCATCTATGGGAACTGTGAGTATCTATCTGGTGTCAAACCAATGAATTATTATCTTTTTAGCTATGATTTAGTCTCCACCAACTATTGAGTTGAAGAGCTGGCTTTTAGTTAAATGCTATATAAACTGGCAAGTTTGTAAAATAATCTGTTATGTAATGCGGCAAATAGTTGGTTTATTGCAACTGCAACAAGACTTCTTACGGTACGTCCACACAGCAGCTTTGAAAAAATCTTGAAAATCTTGGAGGTGCGCGTGTCTGAGAGCTTGGGGATTTATTGTGAGCAACGCGACCAACAACCAATCACATGAATCTCTCGCCCCCGAGATACAAAGCAAAAAACCCCGGGGATTTTATGCGAGCAATATATATATATATATATATAAACTCCCCAAACAGGCGAAAACCTACCAGTTTCCCCCACTGTCTCTGCCACCTCCCTCCATGCCTGGTTCCTCCGGTTTGTATCCCGGTAAATAGTTACTGGTCGTAAAGAACCGGGTGATTTGCTACCGTATTTTCTCGTTTGGAATATGAGGAAATGAACTGGCTCTCCCAGCTTGCACGCGGTTTGATTGGCTAGCGCTTGTACTGTCAGATTTGCAGAAACGGGATTTGATTGGCTGACGCTTCCAGCTCAGCTTCAAAAGTTGAACATTACTCAACTTTTTAATCCTGAAAATCCTGGAAATCTTCGCTTTGCTTCCCCACAATGCAGTTCGGCGAAAAGCGAGGCAAATCGACGTCACCCCCCATTCAAAGTGAATGGGCAGAGAAGCGTTGGAAGCGTTGCAAGATTTTTTTAAAGCTGCTGTGTGGACGTACCGTTATGGGCAAAACCAGTACGTGTGACCATCTTCTCATTATACATTAAAGGTGATGTCAATGTTAACTCTAATTAATACAGGTTTAATATTCATGTATAACTTTAATGCATGCCCTGGGCAAGGGTAATTGTTAAAAAAAAAAAGATATTATTTTTAACAATGAGGAACTCACCTACTAAAAGTTACCATATAGTTATAATCCACCTTTGAATGTCTCAACACAACTGGATACTTAATAACCCGGCATCCATGACACGTGTGTGTAACCAACACTAATTTGCAGAGTGTGATTCGTCTGTTAGGACAGGTATTGTTTTATTCCCTTTGATATGGGAGCCATTTCCCTGTATGTGTTGGATCCAGTTCTCAGCATAGAGGCTGACCTGCTGTGCCTTCTAATAACTCTGGCTTATCTAATAGCAGCTGAATGTGATGACTGCGTTTTGAATACTGTGGCTCGTAGAAGTGCAAAGAAGCCCCGGAGATAAATCGTCCCTTTGTAGACCGGTTCAATGATCACCCAAATGTTTTATTGAACGAAATGTTTTGACCAATGATATGTGAACCATAAATATGTATTGAACACAT
The DNA here is from genome assembly GCF_949606895.1 of Notothenia rossii. NCBI lineage: Eukaryota > Metazoa > Chordata > Actinopteri > Perciformes > Nototheniidae > Notothenia > Notothenia rossii. The sequence continues at coordinate 11,778 of NW_027639642.1, forward strand.
TGTTTGATGAATAGGTTAACAATCTTTGGACTCGGCTGAGGATTTTCACTCTGCATAGCATGATATCACTGGGGAGGCGCAATGAAGGGGAAACATAAATTGGAAAAGCTGAATTAGAAGTGAATCTATTGCTATGCATCAATAGAAAGTGATTTGGGACTGTGGGTGTTTTTAATGCAGGAAAAAAAGGTTTAGTCCAGGAATAACATGGACGAGGGTCAGAGAGGATGTTTGATTATGTTTGGCATGTACACAGCATTGGAATTGACTCAAATGAGATCAAATAGAAATAAATAAAACATGGGTTTGAATCAAGGAAACAGAGTATTCACCAATGAACAAAGAGATTTCCTCTTGTTCTGTTTGAGACCCATTTGCTTTGACAACATGTCAAGGCATGTGTGACAACAAGCGTAATTATAAAACCTTATCAAACAAGGACACACACTCTCGTCTGTTCACACAGCAATGCTTCTTTATGTTCACATGGTTCAGCTTTACAATATCAAAAGGCTCAGATGCACTAGAGCTGTGTTTGCACATAGACAGACATTTATTTTATTTTTTCTAATCTGTGAAGCTATGTATGTAGGCATTCACATACTGAAACCTCTATAGGCTTCTCATTGAATGAAAAGGTGAATTAGCGATGTCCTTCAACATCCTTACATATGGCCACATCCCTCAGAAAATATGTATCCTGTTTCATAAAACATAGAAACCAATAGCATATTATATGACTGTCTACACTTATACCTCATTCACACCAACGCAACTCCGGTTCAAGCTCCGTGCTAGAGCTTTTCAGGTTCAGAACCGGTTCTTCGGTTGAGCTCCGGCTCTTTTCACACCACCCAGAGTCCGACTGGTGCTGCGTCATTGCGTCATCGTTTGAGTCATGACGTAACCGTTTGCGTGCCTGCTTCATAAAGCCAAACAGCGCGGAAACCCCTCACAGCTGACACCGACAACAAGCAAAAATGGCCGATTGTGCTCCAGCTTCCTCTGTACCTCTTCGGAAGACCAGATCCCCAGTAGGTAGCTGGTCTCTTCAGTGGACCACTGCTGCTTGTTAAGTTTCTCCATCGTTGTGTACAAACTGGATAAAACTGGCTTTTTGTTGTTGTTCAGGAGTTGATCCCGCCCCTGCCCCCGCCCCCGCCTCGACGTAAGCGTGACGTATGCGGTGATTCCGGAGCTAAGAGGCTGATCCGCTGCGGTGTGAACAGGAAAACCCGGTGCTTTTCAAGCTCCAGCTCCGAACCGTCCCTGAAACACAGTTGGTGTGAATGAGGTATTAGTGACGGGTAAAGTGGTACAGTCTGTTCGTACCACTTTTTCCCCTAAAAGGTGACCATGGGAAACTGTCAGCTTTTTATTGACCTGCCAATGGCACTGACTTGTACTCCTACTAAAAGAAAATCCCCATCCTTACCATCTACCTGCGTTAAACATCAGTCGAAACATCAACATCTACATCCCCCTGTGTGCTTCCTTCTGAGAAACAGTTGTTGTATAAGCTGCACAGAAACACATCACCATGACAGCGATTGTACCAAAAGACCACCATGGAAAATAACACAACCCGAATGACTCGGTGTTACGATATGAGATGTCACACACTTTGGGGTCAAAGGTGACTCTTTGACCAGGCTAACCTCTGTGGATGGCGTCATGGCAACATTACAGCATATTTTTGGTTCACTGCAACTGAGCAACAGCAGGCTGAGTTATTAACTCTAATGGGGAAAGGATATGTGAGGTTTTAGTAGTACTAGCTTCAAATATAATATACTGGCCTCATACTGAAAACCATGTGTCTTAAAAGCCTTCAAATGGATGTGAATTTAGAGCAAAACCACAGAGTAAAATAGCATCAATCCATCGCTGCTACATGTTGTGCATCGAGTACAAAGCATCGTAAAATATGAGCACTTACCAAAGCTCCTTTCATCATGCTGATTTGTACTTGTTTGCACATCTGTCAGATTTAGCTTGAGCAAGGCTTACTCTCTGCAGGTGGTGCTGTTTACTGTCTGTTGTCCTGTAGCTTCACTCCCTTTACAAACCATGTTTCAGTCGATCTGAAAATGTGTATGAACTAGCCATACAGGAAATCCCTTGTCTGTTACATCCAATGTTCACAGATAGAGAGAGCAGGCTGTTTTGTGAATGTTGAAATGTCTTTGAATGTTCTGACACAGCACGCAGAGGGGACCACATTGATTGAGGAATCAAATGTCACGGTATAAAGCTGCAGTACACGTGGGCGTACTTTGGATAATAATTACTTCTGACATTCACTTGGTTAAAGCAGACTTCACCTTTTCCAAATGGTGGCTGTACTATGTGTCGTTAGTTTACCTTAATTTAGTCATTTTCAACACCGATTTTTGTATTTGCAACGGGTAGTGTTGCATTTTTCAGTTTGCATGTATTCCTATGCTACAGTGCACTTATCTCTCTGGGCCACCGTAACAACCAGCACAACAATGAACAAAGTGTTGCAATCATTGAAAGCAATTATCACAGCAAGGATCTAATACGTGACTTTACAACATTCATCACACGATGTAAACCGGTAAAGTTGTGGGAAAAACACTCAATCTAGCCTTTGAAAGAATATGAGTCATCAACAGGGATTAGAGGTAAACTGCTCCGTGGGAGACCCCAGCCATTACTGTAATGATGAAGGGCAGTGCTACCGAGGGAATGTGCACTTTTTTACCTCCGGACTTCATTAAAAGGAGATTCGGTGGGCTTAGCCTGGAAGATCACTTCTATCAGGGGAGCAGGTGAAAGGGCGATGGGGGGCAGGGACTCTGCAGTGGCTGCTTGGAAATCTGTATGCTTGGGCTTGCACGTGTGTGTGTGTGTGTGTGTGTTGCGGTTCTTGTCCGTGCTTCAGTTGCAAAACTCTTTATCGTGCGGTGGCCTCTGACTCGCCTTGCGATGCTGGTCAAAGATGAAAGACATGTGTTCCTCTGGTGAGGGCCGCGGGGCATGAGATATTCCTTATCGACTACTTCACGCTGCCTTTGGGGTTTGCATTGATATCTGATGCGTTTCATTCGTGCTGTCAATTCACCAAAAGCTAAGATGTGGTGTGTTCTTCAAAATACCAGAATCAAATCAAATCCAGCTTTATTTATATAGCACATTTTTAAAACGATTCTAAAAAAAGCCTTTCAGAGAACAGCCAAATAAAAGGAACAAAGAAATACAGTTAGATAATTGACATCAGTGCCCTCTGTAAATGAACTCCACTTGCACTTAATCCAATCACGGGGAATGAATCATTCAGAGGTTGCTGGCAACGTCTCAGATTGGCAAAGTGAATTGATAGTTGACAGTTCATCAAGTTGTGGAGTTTTTACAGCTGCTGGTTCTACATTAGCATTAGATAAAGTTAATCTTCCAGCACCCTCAGGTAGCACCCTGGGAGCAGCTTCAGTGCTAATTAGCATTAAGCACTGACCCAGAGACCTGGCACTAGCAGACCCTGACACCGACGTTCATTTGACAGCGTGACTGTTAAATGAAAGATCAGATCGGTCTGCGTGAGACATTGATTTATCCAAATGAACTGAGTGAAAAGGCACCAATTCACAGGTGTCCTTCCCCCCCGCTCTTATCTGCTGTCCTAAGATGTAATCTCAATGGAGAGCCGGCGAGCTGGGCGGCTGCTTTCCCCGAGTGGGAAGCCTCAGTATGCCCATGAAGAAAACACAATGTCAGAGTCGTTCCATCAGCCGCTCCACAGGGCAGTGGAGAGGCATCTTCGTTCTGCTTTGGGAATACAAGGTTTGGCTAAATGCACTACATGTAAACAACTCACTGGTCTAACTTGGGAGTTGTTGTTTACAGGGTCAATCTGCCTTTTATGCCTGATTTGGTCAATGCTTCAGTCCTTTTATTTTTGTATTTCTGGCTAGTTCAAAAACATTCTGCCATTTTGATTTCCAGAGATCAATGAAGCACTAAAGTATGTATATATGCTTCTGTTAGGCAATATTATAAGGAATCATTCTGTAAACTTTCATTGTTATGCGGATGATACTCAACTATATTTATCAATCAAGCCTGATGAAATTAATCATCTAAATAAAATTCAAGACTGCGTCAAGGACTTAAAAACGTGGATGACTTTACATTTTTTGATGTTAAACACGACCAAAACTGAAGTTATTGTACTTGGCCCGAAGAATCTACGAAACAAATTATCTAAAGATATACTAACTATGGATGGCATTAATTTGGCCTCCAGTGAGACTGTAAGGAATCTTGGTGTTATATTTGATCAGGATTTATCCTTTAACGCCCACATAAAATCAATTTCAAGGACCGCCTACTTCCATCTACGTAACATTGCAAAAATCAGGCATATCTTGCCTCAAAACGATGCAGAGAAACTAGTCCATGCATTTGTTACTTCAAGGCTGGATTATTGTAACTCCTTATTATCAGGGTGTACCAAGAAGTCAGTCAAGTCGCTTCAGTTGATTCAAAATGCTGCAGCTCGTGTACTAACCAGAGTTAGGAAAAGGGATCACATTACTCCTGTTCTGGCTGCCTTACACTGGCTCCCTATAGAACACAGGATAGAATTTAAAATTCTTCTTCTCGCCTACAAAGCCCTTAATGGGCAGGCGCCATCTTACCTTAAAGAACTCATTATACCCTACTGTCCTACTAGGGCATTGCGTTCCAAGAAGGCAGGGTTGTTGGTTGTTCCTAGAGTCTCTAAAAGTACAATGGGAGCCAGAGCCTTTTCTTATCAAGCTCCACTTTTGTGGAATCAGCTTCCAGTTTGTGTTCGGACGGCAGACACCCTATCCGTTTTTAAGAGTGCGCTTAAGACCTTCCTTTTTGATAAAGCTTATAGTTAGGGCTGATTAGATTCAGCCCCTAGTTTTGCTGATATAGGCTTAGTTTGTCGGGGGACATCTTACTTCTTCCTTCTCTCTGTCTATACCTGTGTACTCTCATGTTCCGATTAACCCAGCTTCCCCAAATTTCTTTCTTTTTGGTGTCTATATACGCCGGGATCCGGAGTCATGGATGATCCTGCGGTCCTGTGTCATGGATTGCGAGTCCTGGATCTTGAGTCGTGGCTGTGGTCCTGGATCATAAGTCCTGGATCTTGAGTCGTGGCTGTGGTCCTGGATCATAAGTCCTGGATGGATATACTCATGGATTCATCTTCCTATTATACACACATGCATTTCCAAACATTTGGTCTACCTATGTTGTAAATGTATTATCTTTTCAATTTACACACGGCATCTATTGCACGTCTGTCCGTCCTGGGAGAGGGATCCCTCCTCTGTTGCTCTCCCTGAGGTTTCTCCCATGTTCCCCTTTAAACTGTGGGGTTTCTCTGGAAGTGTTTCCTTGTACGATGTGAGGGTCTAAGGACAGAGGGTCTAAGGACAGAGGGTTTCGTATTGTCATACTGATATTCTGTACAAACTGTGAAGTCCACTGAGACAAATGTAACATTTGTGATATTGGGCTATATAAATAAACATTGATTGATTGATTGATAAAGTACATTTTACCTAAAGGTACTGGAAGTAGACTATTACCTTGACAACGATGATCCACCACTGTGTAAACTTCCTTTAAACGCTTCAGTTATTCTGCTCTTAAGCTCAAGTTGGATTTAACTGTCTTAGGGCTGTTCTCTTTTCATTACAATTCTTTAACAAGGTGGAGAGAGAGGTTTTTTCATATTGAAATGTCAGCTCTCAGCAACATTCTATCAGTAAATATATTATTACCTAACCATCTACCATAGATCGACAAATAGTTCATTTCAAAGGAAGGCTCGGGTGGCTTGTCATTTGTGAGATCTCTGTGTTTTTATCATTGTATTTTAGTGGAACATTTTTCACATTGATAAATATCTGCCTCATTCAAACCACTGAAAATGAAGGATATGAAAACTAACGAGCACTTTCAGTCCTGCCCGCTGCAGTGGTGTACCATGTGCAACGAACAATATGTTCATCCAATGCAGTCTTAGATATAAAGCTGTCTGCCTGGGGGTGAGTCAGATAATATTCCACACACAGATCACACAATCAAAGTATGTGCCTGTGGAATATGAGCAAAGTCAGTCTGCTCAAAGGCAGCGTGTCAGCTGACAGGCACACATATGTGACATAATGCCTCTGCTCGGTGTCCTTGATTTTATAACGAGAGTTTGGGCTCTTGCAATTATTCATAGCTGGTGGGTGGACCTCGGTATTGACTTTGCAAGCAATGCAAATGACTGTGGCCTCTGCTTCATGCATATCAATGAACATTTTGAATGCAAACGCGTATCAGTGAGACAAATGTCTAGAAGACACCGTTCATCTGGAAATCCTTATATTTATATATATTCTACTGGATAGCATGTATTTCTGTTTCACCTTATGCTAATTTACATATTCATTGTTTCTGAATTGTACTCCTGCAATATTGTAATGCACTATTTCACTTCATTATTCATTTGATTTGATACGTATATTGTGTGTTGCAATGTTGGAAGAGCCTCAGAGTGTGTTTGTTTTTTTGCCAACAAACATGCCATAGGTATTTCGTAGATATCACAATAAAGCCTTAGATTTTTGAATTGCAAGGTTCTTCAAAAAAACAAACCTGAGCCATACTGCCTAATGTCCAAAACAACTGTAGTGCCCCTAGAAAAACCCCATATATGCTACTTGTTACATCATCACACACACCTTCAGAATAGTAGGTGCCATGACGCAAGCTTGCATTACTTTTGCATATTTTTCTTTCTTAGTTTGTAAGATGAAGCTTCCAATATTCAAATCATTTCAACATTTTAGTTTTACGAGTTATTCAAAGTATTCTCAATATTGACCTACAATTTCACCTCTTGTAGGACTTGATGGATATCCAGCTTCTTACTTATTCCTGCATTCAGTCAGAACGTAATGGATATGCTAATTTCCCCTTTTGAGCGAAACATAAAATGAATCGTAGAAAAAAAAAATGGTGTGAAAAGATGATGCTTTGTAAGCAGCTGCATTTGAATAGGCCAGATGGAAAAGAAGGTTGAAAAGGTCTTCATCAAGTTCACACCTTCTCTATGTTGCAGCAGCTTTATATGGCAGTTTTCTGAAAGGCACTGATGTGTTATTCTACAATCCACGAGAACGACTTTGTAAGAAAGAAAGCAGTGGGTCCATCACGGAGGTGTATCCTCAGCCCACAGCACTAATGGCTTAACAAATATCTCTTTACTGTATCTCTACATGTTCTCTTCTGCAGCCGGCAAATCACACCGCCACGTTTCTCACTCAAAGCCTTTGTATTCCCTCTCGCACATCATCTTTTACAAAAGCCTCCACCGCAGCTTCATCGTGTGCTATTCTCCCGGAGACGTCGTTCATCATCCGGCTCCGTTTCCTCAAGCTGAGTTTTAAACTTATCCGCCAGCCGAAGCTGCTGCTGAGCCACTCATTTCTCAGCCGGAGTGATAACTATCTTTTGCACGCCTGGCATAAGCAGACCTGAAACCAACTCCACGAGTCTCTCCCCGGGGCCCACGGAGCATTATGGAATCAATCAATTAATTCAGGTAGAGCTGTAACATAGGGAGGGAGGGGGGGCTTGTTGCACTTGTCATTAGGGTTACGTTCACAACACCTCACGTAGCCCTAGGTCCAGAATGTTAAACTTCATGGCAGCTTAGGTGTCAAGTATTTAGGATGCATGAGCACCAAGTTATTTATTGAGAAGTTACCAGGCCTTAGCATATGTGACGTTCCAGCAGAACACAGACCTGCCTCTAAATTCCCCTTGTGAATTATTTATTGTTGCTCTTCTCTGGACATGCGCTCGGGTTAATATTTCATGTAACGTATTTGCCCCTTGTAATAGCTTTGACTTAAGTCTGACTCCAGCATCCTCAGAGGGAACTTTACTCTGACCAAAGTGTAAAATCGGGCCACAGAAGGAAGGCGAAGTCTTACTAAGTTTACACAGCCTGAAATGCGATATGCAGCACTTTGGAGTATTGCGTGGTGTGTTCTTTAAATATCCTTATTTACAGTAGGTACATTCAATGGCTTTTTAAACCATTACATACAAATTTGGTAGATTGCTCAACTATTTTCACCCCAATAGTTCCAACACTTTTCCTGTTGCATTACATTGACTTGATCACATGCACTTCGCCAAGCTTATAGTCTCATATATTCAAATGTAAATGAATATTTAACAATTAGGCAATGGCTTGTTTGAGATTAAACTTTAACCGAGTAACAATATTGTACTATGTAGTGTTAGCTATTAAATGTTCAAAGCTCTGTGTATGTGGTCCAAATATAAATGCGTACATGGTATAATTCCCTTAAAGACGACTGGCATGTTTGTCATTAAGTCCAGTGTAGCAGATATGGAGTAATTGTTTTAATTGCTATAATAGAGGTTTATGTGGCAAAGTATTAACTGTGTAGGTGCTGTGTTTGTAAATAGTAGAGATGGAATAGGAATGACTTGAAGCGTCCGATTATCCTTTGAAAAGTAATGTAACCTATTCTAATACATACACTGAACAAAAATATAAACGCAACACTTTTGTTTTAATAAAAGGCCACTCTGAAATGTGCAGTTTTGCTTTATTGGGGGGGTCTGGGGGGGTCCGAAAACCCTAGGGTTAAACCCTAACCCTAACATGTCACCCATTGAGCATGTTTGGGATGCTCTGGATCGGCGTATACGACAGCGTGTTCCAGTTCCTGCCAATATCCAGCAACTTGGCACAGCCATTGAAGAGGAGTGGAGCAATATTCCACAATCAACAACCTGATCAACTCTATGCCAAGGAGATGGGTGACATGTTAGGGTTAGGGTTAGGGTTTAACCCTAGGGTTTTCGGACCCCCCCCAGACCCCCCCAATAAAGCAAAACTGCACGTTTCAGAGTGGCCTTTTATTGTGGCCAGCCTAAGGCACACCTGTGCAATAATCATGCTGTCTAATCAGCATCTTGATATGCCACACCTGTGAAGTGGGATGGATTATCTCGGCAAAGGAGAAGTGCTCACTATCACAGATTTGTTCAGATTTGTTAACAATATTTGAGAGAAATGGTTATTTTGTGTATATAGAAAATGTTTTAGATCTTTGAGTTCATCTCATGAAAAATGGGAGCAAAAACAAAAGTGTTGCGTGTATATTTTTGTTCAGTGTATGTATCCATAGTAACTCCACAGTGCGTTTTCCACTTTCTTGCCACGCGTGTACAGAAGACAACACAAAGCAACTTGGATGTAACTCTAAAAGGAAACCAGGTTCATTCATCGTTTGGTTTGTGAGAGTTATTTAACAAGCAGTTTATCTGTGTTCAAGCTTATGTAGTCCTGAATTGAAAATAAATTAATGCTAATCCTATTAGAGGAACCTTTAGCGTGACATTTAGCAAGGGTTTTCAGAGTTGCACACTCACAAAGTTGTTTACTTTTTGTCAGACTGGCACCATTAAAAGTATGCTGAATGAGCCATTAGCTGCTCCTGTTGCCAATGAACCTATACATGCAGACAACGTTCACTGGATGACTTACAGTAGATACTCTTGAAGCATATTTACAGAGGTTATTTCAAGGACGCAACTCTGAAAGTGTAATTCCCACTGAATATAAACATATATGCAGATACCTTTTTTAAGTTAGGGCTACATCAAACCATTTTTTAAACTTTAATATGTCGACGTTTAAAATGTTGGTCAGTGTTTCCCAAGTCCCGAGTTTCGCCTCAAATGACTAACATAAATTAAGTGTACTGTGTAGTGCCGAGGACATGGAGTCGGAGGCGGTGCAATGGAGATGTGAAAGGGTAATTTAATAGAGAGCAGAATAGGACATGTTGTCGGGTCGCAGCCCGGGTCGACAACAGAAAGAGCCAAGAGGGCACACACTATATATAAGTAACACATAACATGTCCGTGCGGGAACAATAGCCGCAACTGTAGTTCCCAGTTTGAATTATGAACCAGTGGTTAAATACGTGGTCACCACAACTGTATGTATATATTCACATTTAAGAAGCTGGACTAAGGTACTTTATTCATTAAAAGTTGCCGATTAATTTAATATTTGACAACTAATTGATTGATCATTGCAACTCTGATTTAATAACAATTTGCTTTATTTGTCTCTCACAAAATGATTTAAGGGAGAAAATAAATTGGCACTCCACTCTGTCTGAGGATTTAGTACAATTTTATGTTTGAAAACAAAAATAGCATAACCGGCTTAGTCTTAGTCAAATCCTAATACTACTTTTGCACACAGTGAGGCAGATGAGAGGGAAAGTAATCCCTGGCTGGTAACCCATTTGAAATCCAGGCCGAAACAAGAGTCTTCTTCATCCCCTCGCAAACATGACCCGACCTTGCATATCTGAACTATTTCTCCCTGCGATTGATAGATTCAATTGAAACAGCCGCATCATTCACGCTGAATCAAAACGATTTAATTTCGCCATGGGAGGGAGCTGGTCCAATATTCTCCCGAGCTGAACAGACTGAGCTTATTATCAGCTCGTAGTGCTGAGAGTGTATGTGCGTACATACAGACAAACACACACACACACACACACACACACACACACACACACACACACACACACACACACACACACACACACACACACACACTCACTGACACTGCTTTATCAGTGCAGCACCGGTCCAGCCCACTTCTCTTTCATTAACACCCTAATTAACTTTTCATGAAGTCCAGTTCCTGCTTGTTTAATTAACTGCCCATCCCTCTGTTGGCCGACCCAAGCCAGACCTGAGGGGAATGCAGAGCCAAACAAAACTTGGAGGTTTCTGGTTCCTAACCTGACCCGAATTTATAATGAGGCGCATTTTGTGTGTCATTCATAATTCAATCCTTCAAGTTGAGCAGATCCTCTCAAAGCAATGACGTTTTCATAATTGATGGCACTTCAAAGTTGTAGACACACACTAACAGTATAATTCACACTCGCGACCTGAAGATCGTCTAGGGAAGTGTGTGTGTGTGTGTGTGTGTGTGTGTGTGTGTGTGTGTGTGTGTGTGTGTGTGTGTGTGTGTGTGTGTGTGTGTGTGTGTGTGTGTGTGTGTGTGTGTGTGTGTGTGTGTGTGTGTGTGTGTGTGTGTGTGTGTGTGTGTGTGTGTGTGTGTGTGTGTGTGTGTGTGTGTGTGTGTGTGTGTGTGTGTGTGTCACATTCTATCTCCTGAGTCATGCTCAGTCATGCTCAGTCATGCAGTCGATTTCTGTCAGATACGCACCCGTAAGAGACTTAAATCATACAAGTGGAGTCACATTAGATTAACCCATATGATCTATCATCGCCCTTCTCTGTCTTATTGAGAATGCAGGTATACAATTTACCCCCTGGCAGCCGTGAGAGCCACGAGTAGCGACCCTGTATCTTCCTCCGGGAAGAGAAGAACCTTCAGGAGCCAACGGTGTGTGGAAATTAAAAAGCTTGCCACCCCCCCTCCCCCCTTTTCCTTTTCCTATCTCCCTCTTTTGTTCGCTATGCCGGGCTTTTTAATCAGATATGGCCAATGGGAAATAGAGATCCCCTTCACGCCAATCCCACCGCCTCGTCATGATGGCAGGCGTTTCCATGGTAACACGGGGAGAGACGTCAGTAAGCGGCAGGAGTTGCTGTAATTATGACTGAACTCGAGGAGATCTATGGGAGGAGGCGAGGCGCTGCCGACAAAAAATAAACTCTGGTCGCAATTTGGCTAACCCCCTGATGAGAGAGACAAAGAGAGTAAGTGTGAGAGTAAAGAGAGGGAGCCAGAGAGTGACGTTAATGACAGGACTCTGTGTCTATTATTAGTTGTTCTTGTATATGGATGTATACATTCAACTCTCCATGAAGAACATTTTCCCTTGTAAACATTTCGGTCTATTAAAGAGGCCATTTTATACTTTTGGGCGCTTTTCCCTTTCATGTCTTCTGCATTGAAATGGTCAAAGGACCTCACACACACTCCCCCTTACCCAGTGGTTCCCAACCTTTTTCAGTCAGGCCCCCCTTGGGTAATTGGAAATATTTTTCAACCCGGTTCCCGCCGACATTGGTAGAATTACTTGTACTGTATATAGTTTGAAGTATTATTGGAATTATTTAAAGTATTAAAGTAACGTGTTATGGCAGGAAAGTTCAATCTGGTACCTTATATAGAATGTGTGTTAAACTTGTGATTTCTGCATTGAGTGACTTCTGCCTAGCAGATACCAAGAAGAGGCCCCTAGGGTCTCTCTGTTAATTATCAATAGTCCTTGCAATTAACAGGGGAATTCCCAGATACATTTTCAGATAATGTAGTTAAAGTCTTGTTAAAGTTAATGATTCGTTTCCTGTCTACCCATAAAGAAGGGTGTCTGTTGCAGCAGCTAGATGTGATTATTGCTGAACCATATCTGTGTTGGTGTTTTATTTGATTTCTTTGTTTTGTTCTTTCATGTGTGGGTTAGGGGTTTCACAACTACCAATATTTACTAGTCGACACATTTTTCTAAATAGTAGTCGACTAGTCGTTACGTCATAATAAAGACACACAAAGAGAGGTGTACAACTGTATTTTATATTGGAACTCATACAGTAACATTAAACACTGCATTTTAATTTGTGTTACATGGCTGAGTAAATAACAAACAGTAACTGGACTCACCAAAATCGACAGCAAAAAACTCTTGTTTACATAAATGCCACGTAAATCCAGTGCGCAACACTTTATTCGCTGTCCTACACGATAACGTCCACCTTTCCATATTTTTGGTTTGGTTTGAACACCAACGCATCGACATGTGAGGGAAGGAGGCTTGACCGCTTTCGGGTGACAGTGTTGCCTGCCAGGGAAAAAACCCTCTCACTCGGGGTGCTTGTGGCTGGAATAACCAGGTAGCTCCTTGAAAGCGGGGGAAGCGGTGCACGTTTTCTGCCCACCACTCCAGTGGATTATCCATTGTGGGGATATGCGGTGTCCGCTGGCAGTAATCCCGTAGCTCATCATCCGCATCACTGTTGACCCGTGTTTTCTTGCTGTTCGTTTGCCTCTGTTCAGTGCTGACGCCGGTCCGTTGCTCACTGGTGCTAGCATTACTACTAGTGCTAGCTGTCGGCAGCGGGTGTTTCATCTTCAGATGGTTGCGTAGAGCAGATGCATTTGTATTGTACTTCAGTACAGCTGTACACAACTGACACTTCACTGTGGAGTTGGTTACATCTTCCTTGAAGTACTGCCATAAATAAGAATGTCGGACGTGTTTTGGAGCATTTTGCAGCACCTCGTTTACCTCAATTTTTTTCACGACTAGTCGACTAGGGCCTACAGCGCCGACTAGTGGTAAAGGTAGTCGAATAGTCGACTAGTCGATTAGTTGGTGAAACCCCTAGTGTGGGTACTAAATGGCTACAAACATTGTGGAGAAATTAGCTTAAACATGTTGTATTACTCTGTATGAACAGAGAGCAGTTCTGCATTCCAGTAGATTGGAAGAGCTGGGGGAGGAGACATTCTTCTTAAAAGATCTCCAGCATGTCAAATATTAGAGAAGTCTACATGATAAATATATGTGTGTGTTTAATTACTTTGTATCAAGAATAGCAGTAATGTTTTCCTCGGTATTGTGGATATTAAGGTAACTCACATGTGATATTTGTATAATCCAACTATATCTTAAAAGATGCCAAGAGTAGGTGAAACGAAAGGTGCTTTAACAACTGAGGGGGGGGGAGATGGCCACAGAGACAAAGAGCCATAAAGGGGAATATGTGTGTGTGCTGGCTGCAAGATGTGAAATAAGATAAGGAAACTCGTTGTTTAGAGCAGGTTCGTTCCAGACACCAAAAGGTATCTGGTTTTCGTCAAACTGAAAGAGACTTTTTGTTTCCGGGTTGCGTCTGTTGCGTCGCGCTGATTGGGTACGACAGGCCACGTGTTGGTCTCTCCCAATGAGATGACCTCTGGGAGAAGCACCCACACACCTCCTCCTGTGTTTTTAGTATGAAAGCCTGTGTTTTCTCTAAGTTCGTTCTCTTTTCCTCCTGTTGCTGAAATGTTAAGTCCTTTTCCGGCTGGATGAAGCAGAGCCGGAGCATTCTGCATTCTGAAGCTGCTCTTGCAGAGTGCTTCGTGATTAGGTGATTGGATGATGTATTGTATGTTCCACCATTAAAGCAGATTATTGTTTAACCCTTATCCTGGCTGTTTTGACTTTTCCTTCTTTTAAAACAAACTCATAGAGGAACGGCGCGAAGCAGAGATTCTGCCCCAACAAGTTATACAAACATTACATTTTCTCTGCTAATAATAACTACATTATGGATTGAACAACAAAATAAAAGTGTTTGTATTGGCAGATGATCCTGTGCCACTGTGAAATACTGAGGCCTAATTGAAACAATTATAAATACTGCTTATCAATCCCGTAATTTAACATTATTTTTATAGGTTACTTTTTAAGGTAAAAACTAAACAAATTTGAAACTGAATTAAAATGGATTTATTTTATGTGTAATGTGGATTATGAGCTGCTAGCACACACGACATACAGTACCTGCAGTGGTGGTAGTAACTAAGTAGATGTACTTAAGTACTGTACTTATTTGAGTTACACTTTTGCTTCTTTGTAACAGTCCAGAGGTAAAAGGTGTACTTTTACTCCACTACATGTATTTAATACCTTTAGTTACTTTACAGATTTTGATTAATTATGTGAAATATAATCAACTCTTAAATCAGACTTTAGTTACACCTGGAATAAATTAACAAGCTACCCTGAAGTATCCTACTTTGACTTAAGTACTTGACCTGAGTACTATCTCCCACCTTACACGTAATAATCGGGGCAACAGAACTCCGAGTTAAGGAAGTCGAAAACGATGCATTTTTCCGTTTGAATATGATGCCTTTTGGCCAGCTGATGGACAGATTGCTCGTATGTCCGCGTTTACACGAAAATACTTATAGCAAATGACCACATTGAGCATAAGTTACTTAGTTATATAAGTTATATTACGTTTTGGCAAACCATCTGATAGTTGTTGAGATGTATCAGTCTGAACCACATGGGTAGACATCGCCATCCCAAGAGCCATGCTGCTAGAATGTTTACAAATTAATGATAAGGAAAGTGTGAAGAAAGCTGAAGGGATTTTTCCATTGTGTTTGTCCTTGTGTTTTTACAGACAGTCACTAACGTTGCCTTCTAAAACCAAGAACTTAGTATTCTAAATAATATTAATTGGACCCAGAGCAACAGAGAGCCTTCTGGGCACAAAGCATCAACTTGTGGCAACTAATGCCATGTGTTATCAAATTGGCAGCACCCTGTGTTCAGCCGCTACTCACTCACTGAATATCATTGAGTGAGTGCCTAATCAAAGCCTGTATGTATTCTTCATGCTGCTTTAAGGCATATGTTCAACTAGAGTTTTCCACAAACTGAGACTAATTCAGTGGTGGTCAGACTCATTAGTTGGACCCCCCGCTGTTCGACATCACAGTGAAACATCGAGCTCATTACCTTGTAAATCAGGATGGATCGGAGCCAAGCCTCACCTCACGACTGGGTGAAGGATAATTCTGCGTTAAAGTAAATGATCAGAACCCGCGGTGATGTTAAATAAATGCTGACATGGTTCTAGTGTGGCAGATGGCCATACAAAAAAAGTATATCATCAAATTTGATTTACAAAATTGGCAATCAAATCTTAGAGAGGCTTTTTCGATCCCATGAGTCTAAGTTGTTTAAACTTAACTTTGGGGAACAGATGGTTGAGCAGACTTTAGTTGGAGTAGCTACTTTGATGATTTAATATTTGTGTTGCTCCAGTCCTTTTTAATATTCACTCAATTTGAAACAATCAATGTGTATTTCATATTTATACTTCACGACTGGTTTATTGCAGCATACAATGCAACAGCACATGGACACAATACATCTGGTGAGGGTAAGAACTTCAACATGGGCTCCTTGCAACCTCAATAAATTACTCAATTAGTTTAGCAAATAATGCTACAGTAAATGAATGCGATCGATAAGGAAAAGTTGGCAGCCTCCATCATTCTTTGCATTTAATTTGACACCACGGGTCGAGTCTCTTCTAGAAATATAACAGAAAACCAAAGGCTGATTTATACAAAGCTGGAGCTGGAACGTTTTGTTTCAATTTCGTTTCAATATCAAGCTCCATCTAGGGAATCGAGTACACCAGCAGCGTGACAAAACAATATATACGCTTGGCGGTATCTAATCTAGAAGTACCTTTTTAAAGGGATATGAATAAGTGTTCTGTATTCATTGTTTTACCTTCTCTGTATGCCTTCATTTGATAGTCAAGCATTGCACTGTTTTGGACGGGGTTAACCGTAAAACATTAATGTAGCCATCGAATAAAAAAAGCCCAATAATAATCAATAATACCAAATATTTCCATGAGTTTACCGAGCCATAATACAGCCCTTATCGGAGGGGAACTCAATCCATCGTGTGCTCCCTTCAAAGACACCAGATTGTTTGACAAAAAAGTAATTTACCCTCGTGGAACATGCGAGTTACTGGTGTGTGACGCTGCCTTCCACGCTTTGATTGTTTGTGTTATAGTGGTGTTTTAAAGGATTAGTTTGGATTCAACAGATGAAATGGAGTGGTCGTGTGGCTTCGAGGAGAATGTAGATAATGGCTTCGGTTTCCCTTAGACTAGTATTGATTTATTTGAGATGGTTAGAATACGTTTTTCTTCAGTGGTACAATGTTGTTATTCCAGTCTGTAACTTGTGCTTTCTTTTCAAAGCTGGTAAAATATCCGTTTTTTAAACAGTGAAAATGTATTAATTGTTGTGAGACCAACTTGTACATGCAGCAACTCATTTGATCCTACCACTTAAAACTTTCTTTAGGCATGCATGTCTGTTTTATTTTACTTGTCTGCATTTCTTATTATAATTAATATAAGTAGCCTAAAAAAATGATTTGTTTCGCACTAATGGAACAGTCCACACCATGTTGTGTGTGTGTGTGTGTGTGTGTGTGTGTGTGTGTGTGTGTGTGTGTGTGTGTGTGTGTGTGTGTGTGTGTGTGTGTGTGTGTGTGTGTGTGTGTGTGTGTGTGTGGGTGTGCCAGTCTGTGTGTGTTATTGATATTATGCGCTGACTGTCAGGCCAAGGGAGCCTATCTGACATGTGATGAATTGTGAGCATCTGCGCTCAATTTTATCCAGCCTATGGGCATCATTTTCAGTCAATATTACCTGTGTGTGTGTGTGTGTGTGTGTGTGTGTGTGTGTGTGTGTGTGTGTGTGTGTGTGTGTGTGTGTGTGTGTGTGTGTGTGTGTGTGTGTGTGTGTGTGTGTGTGTGTGTGTGTGTGTGTGTGTGTGTGTGTGTGTGTGTGTGTGTGTGTGTGTGTGTGTGTGTGTGTGTGTGTGTGTGTGTGTAGTGAATCCCTTGATCCCTAGTCTCATCAATGATGATGAGTAAAAGAACATGCATGTTTGCTTGTCTGCTCTACTCATTGCTTATGAAGAATAACTGGAGGCAACTTCATTAAAGTCATGTTTAATATTCTGAATCAATAACATATTTCCCCCCCCCCCCCCCCCCCTGATTGATTTGTTTTCATCTGAAGACCATTCCATTGCTGTTATCAGATGTCTGCCCTCTTGTCCCCTAATTTCAATGAACCTGTCTATAAAGCACAATCCAATTATTTTGGCTGCGTAACAACCAGCTGGACTAAATATTTTACAAATGCCAACTGAAGAATGTTTCAACTGTAGTTAAAAGGCAGAAGTTAATACAGTGATCTACAGTTTCTCCTTGGGGGGTTTGACCTGCATAAATGTAAAATGGATTTTACTTCAAAAGATGCCCATGAAGAACCAGGACACACTCTAAGCTCCGACTGAAAACTTTCCGGGGCATGTGCCTATGGAGCGAATATTCTTGTGATGACATTTCCTTCACAGTGGGATACTTCTCTTTTTGGGAAACAGTTTTGCTGCTGTGAACTTAATACACTGGTGAGAACAGTGAAGGAGAGTGCCCTTGGTCTGTCTGCAGTGTTATCAGAGCGATGAGAGCAAGTAGGAGCCATGGGGGCATATCTCTGCACACACACACACACACACACACACACACACACACCTTACACACTACACGGTGCATTGGGCCGTAAGGCAAAACCTGTGAGTGCACAGAACCGATACCAGGAGCTGTGTGTTTGTGTTGTATCCGTCTCTCATTTGCGTGTATGTCTGTCTGTATCGGGGTGTTTATGCAGCAGCACTCCAGGCTAGAATCTAGGGTAACATCACCAGACACAAGCCAGGGGTGAGCCGTGTGGAAGAAGAGCATGGCTGCAATCAGTGACTCGGGCATGAGGCGAGGCCATGCTGTCTGCCTACACCCAAAGTAGGTGCTCTGCTCACTACTGCATGTCAAAAAGATGTGGCCCCAGCAGTTGAGACATGTGTAATGAATGGGCAATGACTGGCCTTTTTACAAATCGTCTTAAAAAGCTTCCCAGCGTTGCAAAGAAATGGCTTTGAGTTTATTTCTCCAACTCCTAGTGTAAAGCGGATCTTAATTTGCACCCTGGCCTTTTAAGTAAGTGCATATCCAAAGTTTGCCAGAAGGAGTTCAGCTAGACAAATGATTAAAGCATTTGCAAGAAAAAAGTATTTGATAGCTTGAGTTAAAGTTAAAAAGCTGGGTCTACTTATTTCTTTTTGAGCAACAAAGACAATTTAGCCATTCAACTTTTTGTAAAGTTGAATCCAATTAATTTGATTGGTTTCATTACTTTGGTCAAACTGAGAATTTGAAGCTCCGTTTGAAAACCTTCTAGCTAAAGTATTTGTTACAGCCCTATAAGATGAGCGTCACAGCATTTCTGTAAAAGAAGTCAATCATAGCATTTCATTAGTGATATATCCGAATCACCCTCACGGTCAAGCTCACCGCACACACTGACATTTCTGACAGTTTTATAAGTGTTTGTTGTTGTTATCCAGCAGTTGCAGCACCATTACATTTCTTTCTCTCTTTTAGAACGTGACTTACAGCCCTGTTAAAACGCCAAGGGCTTGGTGCATTTTGTCAGGACACGCAGTGAAGTCCCAGGTGTCACAATTGCCTTACACGGGCGTCTGACAGATAGACATGTACACACACACACACACACACACACACACACACACACACACACACACACACACACACACACACACACACACACACACACAGTAGCCCCAAGAATACAAATAGAAGTGAGGAAACAGTACAAGTTTACTGCACTTTGTGTCTTGTTTTTTCTTGTACTGCTGCTCACCCTGGCCTGTCAGTGTTTCACCTTTGATGAGGAATCAGACGTCCTCGGGTGAAAATAGCGACGTTGACGTGGTGGGTCGACCTGTCAATGACTTGATGGTGTTCCCATAACGATCAATCCATCAACAGAATAGACACAAAACAGTTGCCTTCCCAGTTGCAACATGTATTTTTAGATTCTGTCATCACTGACCTGTCCACCATTTGGTACAGTAGCCCTAACTGAAGTGCTAACACCATGTGACTGATTTGCCGGCAATGCTCTGAATTGCTGTTCAGATTGTTAGCGCTCATGCCGAGAACTAAGAGAATGCAGTTGCCTTTTTATCTGCCGTGCTGAGTACCGGTTGTTAAACAGGCTTTTTTCCCCTGTATAATGCATCTAGGAATAAAGACTTAAGTGCACAATGCTCTCAAACAAATTGAAGGTTTATTGAGTAGCTCCCATGCCTGTAAGTACTGTGTGTAATTATTTGCACTCATGCTCAGTGTGAGAGGGTTTCTGTAAATGTTGACCATCAACGCTAACAACCACTGGCAAGTCCACACATTGAATCAGATCTTGTTCTTATTTGCCTTCGGATGATTCCCTGTGCAAGTTGTATCTATGTATCTGTGTGCCCATCATAAAGTAATGACTGAGTGCAAACAATAATTGGAGAGAATATTGATGTAAAGAATAATGATTCTCTCATGTCTGCACGCTAAGCTAGCAGCTTGTAGTGTCCGAATGTGTATCGTTCACCTACCCGGTTCATTCCAAAAGTCTCAAAAAGTCAGCGGTATGAAAAAGATATACTCCATAGCTGTCTCAAAGAAATGGAATAGCCACGTACTGTAGTGCCTTACACTATCAGGCAATATCACGCTGTCATTTACACAGCAGTTCATGTTATTACAGTCATATGTGTGACGTTGGAAAGGTGTATCCTGTTGCTATAGAATAACAAACTGTTGCAATGCAATCAATCATTTGTTGTAGGTAATGCCGATTCAACATTTGTACTAATTACTATGTTCTTTCAATTTACTTAAGTTACACATTTCATACATGGTTATTAGAAACATATTCATCGACAGTGTATGTTAGGAGTCTTGCAAGCTGATACGAATCGGAGAATATTCTTGTCAACTTCCCTCTTCCACAGCATGAACCCAATTAAGTTGCCCTAATATCAGTCTCTTTCTATACGTGGTGCTTTTCCCTTATCATCTCACAGCCACGCTGCGAAATAATATTATGCTCTGCCTGTCCAAAATTGGCTTAATGGAAGCATTCATATTGAAATGTCTTCTAGCGTTCACCTACTCTAACTAGGTCTCGAGGCTTTCCCGCATATTGTAGATTTAGTCGGTTAGTGGAGCACAGAGTGTGGAAATGAGGCTATTTGCATCGAAAACAAACTTTTTCTTTCCTCAATGACAAGACTCCTCCGGGCTAAATATAGCCACTCGGTCTTGTGTGCTCTCTTCGACCTACACCGCTCCTTCATCCCCTAAAAAGGAGGAGAAACACATGCTGCATAATAAAATCATAACGCCATTAAACTTGGGGAAGTTTAGAGCCATTACCCACGGCCAAATGACTCTGATTAACCCCCAACAGCAAAGATTAATCATGGTACAAGTGGAACTTTTCTCATATACATGCCCACACACATACACAAGTGCAATAGTTGCGAAGTGCAGTGATTAGTCTTGTCATTTAGACGGAAAAGATTGTAATGATTTCATAATTTTGACCTTGGCCGTAGGCTTGATTATACACATGGTTCTAATGTGCTGAGGCAAATGATGATTGATATCAGTAATGACTCCTGCCAATCATTGCTCATAATACCTTCAGGGTCCAGGTGGGGGAAATCTTATTAAGCTAACCAAGCTGGATGAGGAAAACGCCAGTGTAAACACGCCGTCACGAACACTTTAACAGGAATTAAAACACTCGCTGACGTATTAATTATATATTTCAGATGAAAGTGGCTGCATTCCAAGCGACATTGTTGCTTTACCCTTAATTTGTAGGTGTCCTCAATGACAGTAATTACTCAATCATAGGCTCAAAACCAACACTATTGAACATGTGTTTGCTCTGCTCCTTCACTTGTATTATGTGTCTTCATTTGACACGGATAAATCACATGTATTATTTTCCCAAAAGAAACTTGTTTGCACACGCCGGCTGCTCCTAACATATACCACGGGTGTTGTTGCTCACCTTTGTTCTACTGAGTCCCATGACATGCAACCCCACCACGCCTCTCCTTATTTTACCAAAGCACTCAGGTGGAAAAGCATTTCATTTGCTAAACAAAGTGGAAGGCTGCCACAACACCGGGGCGTAATGGAGAGTGATGGGTGGCCCCCGTACCGGGAACCATGGTACAAAGCATAATTACTCCTCCTGTCAACACCGCAGCATCCATCACTTACCGCTGCCACTTCCAACCAGACCAAAAAGGTGTGTGTGTGAGGGGTGTGTATCAATATTTGTGTGTCTGCTAAAGACTGTATGCGCTTGATTGATTATGTTTGGGCATCTTTGTGTGTCTGTTTCACATTGAAACGTGTGTTTGTGTGCGTACCACTACCCGAGTGGAACCTCACGGGAGCTCATCTGGACGCCAGCGATGATAAAAGCTGAGCAACACATCAGCATGTGACTTTGTGAACTTACTAAGTAGATTGATGGAGGAAGCAGCATAGATTTTTAAGATGCTGATTACTTGACTCAAAGCGGGATAACAGCAACAACACGGAGAATCCATTGTGCAGTGAGTGAAATGCCCCAGTCATCAGTAGGGATGTCCCGATCACCTTTTTTTGTTCCCGATCCGATTCCGATCCTTTGATTTTGACAATTTGCCGATACCGATTTTTCCCGATCCGATCTTTATGAAATGAATTAAGAGAAAAAAAAGCATTCAAGTTGTCCCTTAAGGTTATTTTTTTATTTAAATTGGATATTCTATCCAACATGGATATAGCTTCTTTCTTTCACAGCAGCATTGGATCAAAACAAAATAAAGCTTATCAGTACTCGTTAGCTTACTGCTACAATTAGACACTGCGCCCACTCTGTTGCCAGATTTGAGAGAAATAAGCAGGTCTATGAAAACAAGCCCCAAAGAAGCATGATACATGATGTTGTGTAATTTGAAACCAAAACTAAGGCCTCAGGATGACTTTAAGACTTGAACATGGTCATTTTTGTTTTGTAACATTGAATACAAAATAAAATAAAAGTATTTATAAAAAAAAATAAAAAAGAATCCCGATCCCCGATTTTTTTCTCCCGATTCCAATCTTTTGAAAATCACGTGATCGGCTCCGATCCCCGATCACGTGATTGGATCGGGACATCTCTAGTCATCAGAATACATTTCACATGAATGTTTGTGTTTGTCTCCTCAACCCTGAGTTTAAAAGCTGTCGTTTGTAAAAGCGTAGACACTATCACAGGAAGTCTGGTGGGCTTCACTTTCAGGTTGGAATAGATTATAAATGGATAAGAGAGTAAGCTTGCAAAACAAGTGTTTAGCTTACAGTAGGTTAATACACTGTTCACAAACGTAGTGTGAGCAGCTCTAATAAGGATATTCAGTATGATGATAACTGAGATGTATTTAAAAGGCTCTTAAAATGGTGCCTTTGCCTACTTTCATCATGGAT
The DNA here is from genome assembly GCF_949606895.1 of Notothenia rossii. Classification (NCBI taxonomy): domain Eukaryota; kingdom Metazoa; phylum Chordata; class Actinopteri; order Perciformes; family Nototheniidae; genus Notothenia; species Notothenia rossii. Next base: position 34,814 of record NW_027639642.1, read on the forward strand.
TAATACATAGTAGTGACAGCACCAGTTCAGTTCATATTGGATTGTCTCAAGATAATCTACATATGTTTGGTTCATGGCATTGAAAGAACATGCAACAGTGTGGTTTCTATGATGTGTTTCAAACTCAAAAAACAGCATTTAGTTGAATATCTAAAGAGAGTGTGAGTTGTCAAGATAGATTTCAAAGCATTTGAGTCATGTCGAAAATGTAAATATTTCCAGAAACACTTATTATTATTATTATTATTATTATTATTATGTCATGAAAAGCCATGGATTAATTTGTTTTGCAGCAGTTAGAACAAAAGGGGCTTATTCAGAGTCCCAAACCCAAAATAGATCAAAAAGACTGCTCATGTATATTTCATTTCTGTCACAGGCTACCGTTAGAGTGTCTCAGGCAAAACCTACTTAGAATCCTTTAATTAGATTCCATCCTGTCGTTTCTTTCACTTATGTCACCCCTCTTCAGTATCATCCAGTAAACCATATCTCTGGCTATTCTTTGCATTTGCTTGAAAAAACA
>NW_027639641.1:0-1000 GCF_949606895.1 Notothenia rossii
TTACACTGGCTTCCTGTGTGTCAAAGAATAGATTTCAAAATACTGCTGCTGGTTTATAAAGCACTGAATGGTTCAGGCCCAAAATACATTTCTGATCTCCTGCTATATTATGAACCATCCAGATCTCTCAGGTCTTCAGGGACGGGTCAGCTTTCTGTCCCCAGAGTCAGAACTAAACATGGAGAAGCAGCGTTCAGTTATTATGCTCCAAATATCTGGAACAAACTCCCAGAAACCTGCAGGTCCGCTGCAACTCTTACTACTTTTAAATCCAGGCTAAAGACTTTTCTTATTGCCGCTGCTTTTAATTGATATATTCATATCTTAAACTGCACTGTAACTTTTATTATCTTTGCTTTTTAATGCCATTTTCTTAATGTCTTTCATTTTTGTAAAGCACTTTGAATTGCCTTGTGTTGAGTCCCCCCAGAGGTAGTTAAAGTCATTATTGGGGTTGAAGTCCCCTCATAGGTGGTTAAAGTCCCCTACGTGTGCCGTTTTGGTTTCAAGACACTGGTTCGCGGAAGACACCAGCAAAGTCCTAGAAAAGACAACTTAAACTTAACTAATGTGCATTTAAAGAAAAGAGGAATAGTTTTGGCGAAAACTAAAAAGGGTAAAATGGGGTACAGGAATTAGTTTTGGTTTCAAGACCCTGGTTCACGGAGGATACCAAAAAGTCCTAGAAAGACAAGGTAAACTTAAAGTTGGGGTAGGTCATTTTGGAGAAACCAGCTCGAGTGCGCTGGAATTTGAAAATACACAACCGGAAAAAATCTGCCACTTCCTTACAGAGCCCCTCCTCCAACACACACGAGCGCACACATGACCAATAAGGGCACGAGATCAGTTTGTGCAAAGATGGAAGGCTGACAGGCAGGTAGGCCATCCAGTTATTTTAGCCGGGCCGGTACTACGTACTACGGCTTCCACAGATGGCATTTTTTTATGGATTTTTTGTCAAAGCACTTAAGATATTCATTGCTATCGGGATGTTAAG
>NW_027639640.1:0-67084 GCF_949606895.1 Notothenia rossii
AGGGTCTTTGATCAAGTTAGAGGGTCTCTGAGTGTGTTAGAGGGTCTCTGAGTGTGTTAGAGGGTCTTTGATCAAGTTAGAGGGTCTCTGAGCGTGTTAGAGGGTCTTTGAGCGTGTTAGAGGGTCTCTGAGTGTGTTAGAGGGTCTTTGATCAAGTTAGAGGGTCTTTGAGTGTGTTAGAGGGTCTCTGAGCGTGTTAGAGGTCTCTGTTAGAGGGTCTCTGTTAGAGGCTCTTTGAGCGTGTTAGAGGGTCTTTGAGCGTGTTAGAGGGTCTCTGTTAGAGGGTCTCTGTTAGAGGGCCTCTGAGCGTGTTAGAGGGTCTTTGAGTGTGTTAGAGGGTCTCTGAGCGTGTTAGAGGGTCTCTGAGTGTGTTAGAGGGGGTCTTTGAGCATGTTAGAGGGTCTCTGAGTGTGTTAGAGGGTCTTTGAGTGTGTTAGAGGGTCTCTGAGCGTGTTAGAGGGTCTCTGAGTGTGTTAGAGGGTCTTTGAGCATGTTAGAGGGTCTCTGAGCGTGTTAGAGGGGTCTTTGAGCATGTTAGAGGGTCTCTGAGTGTGTTAGAGGGTCTTTGAGTGTGTTAGAGGGTCTTTGATCAAGTTAGAGGGTCTTTGAGCATGTTAGAGGGTCTTTGAGCGTGTTAGAGGGTCTCTGAGCGTGTTAGAGGGTCTTTGAGCGTGTTAGAGGGTCTTTGATCAAGTTAGAGGGTCTTTGAGCGTGTTAGAGGGTCTTTGAGCGTGTTAGAGGGTCTTTGAGCGTGTTAGAGGGTCTTTGAGTGTGTTAGAGGGTCTTTGAGCGTGTTAGAGGGTCTTTGAGCATGTTAGAGGGTCTCTGAGCGTGTTAGAGGGTATCTGTTAGAGGGTCTCTGAGCATGTTAGAGGGTCTTTGAGCATGTTAGAGGGTCTTTGAGTGTGTTAGAGGGTCTTTGAGTGTGTTAGAGGGTCTTTGAGCGTGTTAGAGAGTCTCTGAGTGTGTTAGAGGGTTTTGAGCGTGTTAGAGGGTCTCTGAGTGTGTTAGAGGGTCTCTGTTAGAGGGTCTCTGTTAGAGGGTCTTTGAGCGTGTTAGAGGGTCTTTGAGCGTGTTAGAGGGTCTCTGAGTGTGTTAGAGGGTCTCTGAGTGTGTTAGAGGGTCTCTGAGCATGTTAGAGTGTCTCTGAGTGTGTTAGAGGGTCTCTGAGCATGTTAGAGGGTCTTTGAGCGTGTTATAGGGTCTCTGTTAGAGGGTCTTTGAGCGTGTTAGAGGGTCTCTGAGTGTGTTAGAGGGTCTCTGTTAGAGGGTCTTTGAGCGTGTTAGAGGGTCTCTGAGCATGTTAGAGGGTCTCTGAGCGTGTTAGAGGGTCTCTGAGTGTGTTAGAGGGTCTTTGAGCATGTTAGAGGGTCTTTGAGTGTGTTAGAGGGTCTTTGAGCGTGTTATAGGGTCTCTGTTAGAGGGTCTTTGAGCGTGTTAGAAGGTCTCTGAGTGTGTTAGAGGGTCTCTGTTAGAGGGTCTCTGAGCATGTTAGAGTGTCTCTGAGTGTGTTAGAGGGTCTTTGAGCGTGTTAGAGGGTCTTTGATCAAGTTAGAGGGTCTTTGAGCGTGTTAGAGGGTCTCTGTTAGAGGGTCTTTGAGCGTGTTAGAGGGTCTCTGAGTGTGTTAGAGGGTCTCTGTTAGAGGGTCTTTGAGCGTGTTAGAGGGGTCTCTGAGTGTGTTAGAGGGTCTTTGAGCATGTTAGAGGGTCTTTGAGCATGTTAGAGGGTCTTTGAGCGTGTTAGAGGGTCTCTGAGCATGTTAGAGGGTCTCTGAGCGTGTTAGAGGGTCTTTGAGCATGTTAGAGGGTCTTTGAGTGTGTTAGAGGGTCTTTGAGCGTGTTATAGGGTCTCTGTTAGAGGGTCTTTGAGCGTGTTAGAAGGTCTCTGAGTGTGTTAGAGGGTCTTTGAGCGTGTTAGAGGGTCTCTGTTAGAGGGTCTTTGAGCGTGTTAGAAGGTCTCTGAGTGTGTTAGAGGGTCTCTGTTAGAGGGTCTTTGAGCGTGTTAGAGGGTCTCTGAGTGTGTTAGAGGGTCTTTGAGCGTGTTAGAGGGTCTCTGAGCATGTTAGAGGGTCTCTGAGCGTGTTAGAGGGTCTCTGAGTGTGTTAGAGGGTCTCTGTTAGAGGGTCTCTGAGCATGTTAGAGGGTCTTTGAGTGTGTTAGAGGGTCTTTGAGCGTGTTATAGGGTCTCTGAATGTGTTAGAAGGTCTCTGAGTGTGTTTGAGGGTCTCTGTTAGAGGGTCTTTGAGTGTGTTAGAGGGTCTTTGAGCGTGTTAGAGGGTCTTTGAGCGTGTTAGAGGGTCTCTGAGTGTGTTAGAGGGTCTCTGTTAGAGGGTCTTTGAGTGTGTTAGAGGGTCTTTGAGCATGTTAGAGGGTCTTTGAGCGTGTTAGAGGGTCTCTGAGTGTGTTAGAGGGTCTCTGTTAGAGGGTCTCTGAGTGTGTTAGAGGGTCTTTGAGCGTGTTAGAGGGTCTCTGAGTGTGTTAGAGGGTCTCTGTTAGAGGGTCTCTGAGTGTGTTAGAGGGTCTTTGAGCGTGTTAGAGGGTCTCTGAGCATGTTAGAGGGTCTCTGAGCGTGTTAGAGGGTCTCTGAGTGTGTTAGAGGGTCTCTGTTAGAGGGTCTCTGAGCATGTTAGAGGGTCTTTGAGTGTGTTAGAGGGTCTTTGAGCGTGTTATAGGGTCTCTGAATGTGTTAGAAGGTCTCTGAGTGTGTTAGAGGGTCTTTGAGCGTGTTAGAGGGTCTCTGAGTGTGTTTGAGGGTCTCTGTTAGAGGGTCTTTGAGTGTGTTAGAGGGTCTTTGAGCGTGTTAGAGGGTCTTTTGAGCGTGTTAGAGGGTCTCTGAGTGTGTTAGAGGGTCTCTGTTAGAGGGTCTTTGAGCGTGTTAGAGGGTCTTTGAGTGTGTTAGAGGGTCTTTGAGCGTGTTAGAGGGTCTTTGAGCGTGTTAGAGGGTCTCTGAGTGTGTTAGAGGGTCTCTGTTAGAGGGTCTTTGAGCATGTTAGAGGTTCTTTGAGTGTGTTAGAGGGTCTCTGAGTGTGTTAGAGGGTCTTTGAGCGTGTTAGAGGGTCTCTGAGTGTGTTAGAGGGTCTCTGAGTGTGTTAGAGGGTCTTTGAGTGTGTTAGAGGGTCTTTGAGCGTGTTAGAGGGTCTTTGAGTGTGTTAGAGGGTCTCTGAGTGTGTTAGAGGGTCTTTGAGCGTGTTAGAGGGTCTTTGAGCATGTTAGAGGGTCTCTGAGTGTGTTAGAGGGTCTCTGAGTGTGTTAGAGGGTCTTTGATCGTGTTAGAGGGTCTTTGAGTGTGTTAGAGGGTCTCTGAGTGTGTTAGAGGGTCTCTGAGCATGTTAGAGGGTCTCTGAGTGTGTTAGAGGTCTCTGAGCATGTTAGAGGGTCTCTGAGTGTGTTAGAGGGTCTCTGTTAGAGGGTCTCTGTTAGAGAGTCTCTGTTAGAGGGTCTCTGAGTGTGTTAGAGGGTCTCTGTTAGAGGGTCTCTGGACATGTTAGAGGGTCTTTGAGCGTGTTAGAGGGTCTCTGAGTGTGTTAGAGGGTCTTTGTTAGAGGTCTCTGAGCGTGTTAGAGGGTCTTTGAGCATGTTAGAGGGTCTCTGTTAGAGGGTCTCTGTTAGAGGGTCTCTGAGCATGTTAGAGGGTCTTTGAGCATGTTAGAGGGTCTTTGAGCATGTTAGAGGGTCTCTGTTAGAGGGTCTCTGTTAGAGGGTCTTTGAGCGTGTTAGAGGGTCTCTGAGTGTGTTAGAGGGTCTCTGTTAGAGGGTCTTTGTTAGAGGGTCTCTGAGCGTGTTAGAGGGTCTTTGAGCATGTTAGAGGTCTCTGTTAGAGGGTCTCTGTAGAGGGTCTCTGAGCATGTTAGAGGGTCTTTGAGCATGTTAGAGGGTCTCTGTTAGAGGGTCTCTGTTAGAGGGTCTCTGAGTGTGTTAGAGGGTCTTTGAGCATGTTAGAGGGTCTCTGTTAGAGGGTCTCTGTTAGAGGGTCTTTGAGCATGTTAGAGGGTCTCTGTTAGAGGGTCTCTGTTAGAGGGTCTTTGAGCGTGTTAGAGGGTCTCTGAGTGTGTTAGAGGGTCTTTGAGCGTGTTAGGGGGTCTCTGTTAGAGGGTCTCTGTTAGAGGGTCTTTGAGCATGTTAGAGGGTCTCTGAGTGTGTTAGAGGGTCTTTGAGCATGTTAGAGGGTCTCTGTTAGAGGGTCTCTGTTAGAGGGTCTTTGAGCATGTTAGAGGGTCTCTGAGTGTGTTAGAGGGTCTTTGAGCATGTTAGAGGGTCTCTGAGCATGTTAGAGGGTCTTTGAGCGTGTTAGAGGGTCTCTGTTAGAGGGTCTTTGAGCATGTTAGAGGTCTCTGAGTGTGTTAGAGGGTCTTTGAGCATGTTAGAGGGTCTCTGAGCGTGTTAGAGGGTCTCTGTTAGAGGGTCTTTGAGCATGTTAGAGGTTCTTTGAGCGTGTTAGAGGGTCTCTGAGTGTGTTAGAGGGTCTTTGAGCATGTTAGAGGGTCTTGAGCATGTTAGAGGGTCTCTGAGTGTGTTAGAGGGTCTTTGAGCATGTTAGAGGGTCTCTGAGCATGTTAGAGGGTCTCTGTTAGAGGGTCTCTGTTAGAGGTCTCTGTTAGTGGGTCTCTGAGTGTGTTAGAGGGTCTTTGAGCATGTTAGAGGGTCTCTGTTAGAGGGTCTCTGTTAGAGGGTCTCTGAGCATGTTAGAGGGTCTTTGAGCATGTTAGAGGGTCTCTGTTAGAGGGTCTCTGTTAGAGGGTCTCTGAGCATGTTAGAGGGTTTTTGAGCATGTTAGAGGGTCTCTGTTAGAGGGCCTCTGAGCATGTTAGAGGGTCTTTGAGCGTGTTAGAGGGTCTCTGTTAGAGGGTCTCTGAGCTCTCTCAGACTGGATCTGAGCACTAAAGCGTTATGGTATCGTAGGAGCGTGAGCGATACATCGAGATCTCATTAACTCTCGCTCCTCCCTGGATGTCTCTCTGTAGTGTTTCTCCTCTGAGGTCATTTTGTTTCTTAGCTTTGTCACTTCCTTCATCCGTCTGAAACTTCTGCTGTTCCTTCTCTGCACCTCGTGTTGTTCTTTTGAACGACTTTCCTATCAGAACATTAGACAGTTTAAATGGAGCCCCCCCCCCCCCCCCCCCCCCCCCCCTCAGTGATCCACGGTGACACCAAGCTCTGATGATGGTGTCAGTTATCTGGAGTCATAAAAAGATAAACAAGAGGCTGCTTCCCTTTCTGTCATGCAAATGTAAATAAAGTTAGTGTGTGTGTGTGTGTGTGTGTGTGTGTGTGTGTGTGTGTGTGTGTGTGTGTGTGTGTGTCTCTGTATGTGTGTGTGTCTCTGTGTGTGTGTCTGTCTCTGTATGTATGTGTGTGTGTCTCTGTGTGTGTGTCTGTCTCTGTATGTATGTGTGTGTGTGTGTGCGTGTGTGTGTGTGTGTGTGTGTGTGTGTGTGTGTGTGTGTGTGTGTGTGTCTCTGTATGTGTGTGTCTGTCTCTGTGTGTGTGTGTCTGTCTCTGTATGTATGTGTGTGTGTGTGTGTGTGTGTGCGTGTGTGTGTCTCTGTATGTGTGTGTGTGTCTCTGTGTGTGTGTCTGTCTCTGTATGTGTGTGTGTGTGTGCGTGTGTGTGTGTGTGTGTGTGTGTGTGTGTGTGTGTGTGTGTCTCTATATGTGTGTGTCTGTCTCTGTGTGTGTGTGTCTGTCTCTGTATGTATGTGTGTGTGTGTGTGTGTGTGTGCGTGTGTGTGTGTGTGTGTGTGTGTGTGTGTGTGTGTGTGTCTCTGTATGTATGTGTGTGTGTGTGTGTGTGTGTGTGTGTGTGTGTGTGTGTGTGTGTGTGTGTGTGTGTGTGTGTGTGTGTGTGTGTGTGTGTGTCACACTGTGAATGAATCAAAGTAAATATCTAAGTGGTCATGAACACATCTGTCCATCAGACAGAAAGCTGCTGTGCCTCCTGTCATCATTAATGGACGTCTCTTTAAAATAGAGAGGAGAGAGGAGTTCTCATTTCTCTAACCGCCTGCTGCTTCCACTCCTCTCTCCTCGGTTCCCCTCCTCGGCTCCTCCGCTCGCATCTCCTGTGGGCGGGACTAAGTCTCGAGGAGAGGAGTCGAGGAGAGGAGTCAAGGAGGGGAAATCCCAGAAATGAGATGCGGCCCAGGAGTCACGATGTACATAGAAAACAGGAAGTTAAATAAAGAGTCACGCTGATCAGTTAACGGAACATTAGGGATATAAATATGATCTGTGTTCTGTGGAGGGTTAGAGACATGTCTGGCTGTTTCATTGACATGTTCAGCTGCTTTGATCAGTGAACTAAATGGTATTCAAAGCTTAAAATAATAAAACATAATGTTATATTTAGTGGTTTTGAACAGGACTGATGTTTGATTAAAAAAGTGAATTAAAATGGTATTGTAATATTTGTATTTTTTATTTGTTTTCTAAGAATTAATAAAAAAAATAAAAATGTAATGACTTTTTTCTCAGAACTATGATAATAATCTAACTTAAACTCAAACTGCCGCTGGGCCCAGAAAGAAAACCTTAAGCAGGGAATAATGTCCAATGTCCAGGCAGAAGATCCTTTCATCCGTTTATTTTAGTTTTCCAATAAAATACAGAGAACAATGATTTCCACCTTTCTCCCTCTCTGGCTGTCGCTCCTTGTAGAAAACCATATGCTCAAACTGGTGCCCCCCCCCACCTGTGATCAATATATGCTAATCACCAGGAGCCCACACCTCCTTCAAAATAAAAGCAGAACTACTGCAACTACAATTATTACCATAATTAATGATTCATTCACTAAAACAAAAACGGCTAGAAAATAAATGTTTAATTCTACATTAACATAAACCAATATTTAGCTCCAACTCTGAATGTAATGTTAGTTCAGTGAAGGCAGGATGTGCTCATCTAAACGTATTATTGTCATGCTCTTAAACTTTCTCCAGTGGGGGGTCTTCAGGCCAACGTCTGCGAACAGTTGCCTCGGCAGACGGGAAGTCATCAAACTGGACCGGAGCGTGGTCCAGTCTTTCTCCTTCGCAGAACTTCAGTTTCTCTCTCAGTCGGTCCGGACCGAACTCCAGCAGCTGAAACAGGAAGAGCTCAGATTCAGCCCATCATGAACTACAACTCCCATGAGCCTCTGGGAACACGTTCAAAATCATTTTATAATTCATATTATTTATAAATAATTATTAGGACGGTCAAAGTCAATTTGTTAATAACGCAACTTTCACTTTTTTAACAGGTTTTCTGACCCTGAAAGATAACCCTTTAAAGCATTTGGAAACTACGGAAATCCCAATGAATACATTTCAATAACATATTTTTATCGATTGACCCTAACCCTTTACATTGATATATATATAGATCTATATATATATATAGTTTTTATACATTTCTATATTTCTATTTATACATTTATGTGACATTTTCTCCATTTCATTTAAAAATTCTTCAAATCATTCAGAACCAAATGAAAATCTCATGAAATAAAAAATCTTCTTCACATTTCTCTGAATTTTTCTCTTTAAAAATAGTTTCCCAGATGTTTTTGAAGGTTTTTCAAGCATTCTTTCGATATAAGATATTTTGGGGGATTTTTTCTTTCCTTTACACATTTTCCTCTCGACATGTTTCACTTTTGGGACTTTTTAAATATATTTATTTCTTTAATAACAAGGGCCGTGGTGCTTCTGAGAAAAGGAGCTGATATCAAACTCTGAAACGAGTCCTTGAAGCAGACTAACCAGATCCACTCTGATCAGTCCTACAAAGTTATAATGTAGATATATAATGATATGAAATGTAGAGAAAGGTCTGACGCTGAGCTGTGGACAAGAAGACAAAGAGGAAGTGATCACCTTGTCCTCCACATGCAGGGCGACGCCCACATTATCCCAGACGTAGAACTCATCAGGGCTGTAGGGCCGAGCCTCCATCTGCTGAGTCTCATCGTTCCGGATCAACTCGTAGCTGACAGAGAGACAGGAAGTCAATGCATAACTCATTTCCTGTCTGAACCTCCCAGGTTACCTGTCATTGTTGTTTTCTCACCTGTGAGTTGCACACATGGCCTCAGGCCTCCAGATGAAGAGGCCATCTCTGTAGCAGCAGACAGCGTTTGGGTCGTCGGTCAGAAGAGGATATTCTGAGAACTGCTCCTGATTGGCCGGACTGTGGACCAGCACCGCGTACATCACTTCCTGTTTGTACAGGTGGGTCTGATACACCCGCATGACGGGCTGCTCACCGCCGCAAAACTGGAGAGAGAAGAAGAGCTTTTACACAGAATCACAGAATCATGTGGAAAAATCAACAAAGTTATAAACTATGAGTCCTGAACCCTGAGTCAGCATTATGAGTCCTGAACCCTGAGTCAGCATTATGAGTCCTGAACCCTGAGTCAGCATTATGAGTCCTGAACCCTGAGTCAGCATTATGAGTCCTGACCCCTGACCTGAGTCAGCATTATGAGTCCTGAACCCTGAGTCAGCATTATGAGTCCTGAACCCTGACCTGAGTCAGCATTATGAGTCCTGAACCCTGAGTCAGCATTATGAGTCCTGAACCCTGAGTCAGCATCATGAGTCCTGAACCCTGAGTCAGCATTATGAGTCCTGACCCCTGACCTGAGTCAGCATTATGAGTCCTGAACCCTGAGTCAGCATTATGAGTCCTGAACCCTGAGTCAGCATTATGAGTCCTGACCCCTGACCTGAGTCAGCATTATGAGTCCTGAACCCTGACCTGAGTTAGCATTATGAGTCCTGAACCCTGAGTCAGCATTATGAGTCCTGACCCCTGACCTGAGTCAGCATTATGAGTCCTGAACCCTGACCTGAGTCAGCATTATGAGTCCTGACCCCTGACCTCAGTACCTGCAGACTGTAGGCCTCCAGCAGCTCCTGGAGGGGGAAGGTGAAGCGGTACGATCCCAGCCTGGAGCTCTTCTTGAAGGCCGGCGAGGAGGCAAACTCCCCCAGGAAGCTCTGCTGATCCTGGACCTGCTGCTCTGTTCGGTCCGGGTATGTTTCCTGGAGGAGGCGCTGCTCAGCTGATCTGAGTTCCTCCCCCCCCACCCACAGACCCCACCACACCAGGCCCTTTCCAGACGGGTCCTTGAAGCCCTTGGACTCCTTGATGCCGATCAAACCCTGTCTGTTGGTGTCATGCTTCAGGTGGCTCACATGGAACTCTGGTCGTGGGTATTCTGGGATTCCATTTTTAAAGAGGTAATTGTTTCCTGAGCGATTTCTGTCTCTCAGGTCGTTCAGCTTCAGATGCTCCTTCTGAACCAACTTAAAGTCACTTCCCCTCGTGCTCGTGTCACCCTCCATGATCAGCTGGCTCTCCTCCTCTGAGGATCTATCACAGCTGACAGAGTATAGCTGGAGACTGAAGATAAACCCCTCCCACTACCGCGCCCTGTAGGGAAATACAAATAATGTGAGTCATCATGAGATGAAGGAAGCGGTCTGACAGGTTTAGATGCCCAGTGCAGTGTTCAGGTGTATATCAGTATGTAGTGTCTCTACTTTAAAGAGTCCTCTCCTGCTGATGTTCAGGTGTATATCAGTATGTAGTGTCTCTACTTTAAAGAGTCCTCTCCTGCTGATGTTCAGGTGTATATCAGTATGTAGTGTCTCTACTTTAAAGAGTCCTCTCCTGCTGATGTTCAGGTGTATATCAGTATGTAGTGTCTCTACTTTAAAGAGTCCTCTCCAGCTGATGTTCAGGTGTATATCAGTATGTGGTGTCTCTGCTTTAAAGAGTCCTCTCCTGCTGATGTTCAGGTGTATATCAGTATGTAGTGTCTCTACTTTAAAGAGTCCCCTCCTGTTGATGTTCAGGTGTATATCAGTATGTATTGTCTCTACTTTAAAGACTCCTCTCCTGCTGATGTTCAGGTGTATATCAGTATGTAGTGTCTCTACTTTAAAGAGTCCTCTCCTGCTGATGTTCAGGTGTATATCAGTATGTAGTGTCTCTACTTTAAAGACTCCTCTCCTGCTGATGTTCAGGTGTATATTAGTATGTAGTGTCTCTACTTTAAAGAGTCCTCTCCTGCTGATGTTCAGGTGTATATTAGTATGTAGTGTCTCTACTTTAAAGAGTCCTCTCCGGCTGATGTTCAGGTGTATATCAGTATGTAGTGTCTCTACTTTAAAGAGTCCTCTCCTGCTGATGTTCAGGTGTATATTAGTATGTAGTGTCTCTACTTTAAAGAGTCCTCTCCTGCTGATGTTCAGGTGTATATCAGTATGTAGTGTCTCTTCTTTAAAGAGTCCTCTCCTGCTGATGTTCAGGTGTATCTCAGTGTGTAGTGTCTCTACTTTAAAGAGTCCTCTCCTGCTGATGTTCAGGTGTATATCAGTATGTAGTGTCTCTTCTTTAAAGAGTCCTCTCCTGCTGATGTTCAGGTGTATCTCAGTGTGTAGGGTCTCTACTTTAAAGAGTCCTCTCCTGCTGATGTTCAGGTGTATATCAGTATGTATTGTCTCTACTTTAAAGAGTCCTCTCCTGCTGATGTTCAGGTGTATATCAGTATGTAGTGTCTCTACTTTAAAGAGTCCTCTCCTGCTGAGGTTCAGGTGTATATCAGTATGTAGTGTCTCTACTTTAAAGAGTCCTCTCCTGCTGATGTTCAGGTGTATATCAGTATGTAGTGTCTCTACTTTAAAGAGTCCTCTCCTGCTGATGTTCAGGTGTATATCAGTATGTAGTGTCTCTACTTTAAAGAGTCCTCTCCTGCTGATGTTCAGGTGTATATCAGTATGTAGTGTCTCTACTTTAAAGAGTCCTCTCCTGCTGATGTTCAGGTGTATATCAGTATGTAGTGTCTCTGCTTTAAAAAGTCCTCTCCTCCTGATGTTCAGGTGTATATCAGTATGTAGTGTCTCTACTTTAAAGAGTCCTCTCCTGCTGATGTTCAGGTGTATATCAGTATCTAGTGTCTCTACTTTAAAGAGTCCTCTCCTGTTGATGTTCAGGTGTATATCAGTATGTATTGTCTCTACTTTAAAGAGTCCTCTCCTGCTGATGTTCAGGTGTATATCAGTATGTAGTGTCTCTACTTTAAAGAGTCCTCTCCTGCTGATGTTCAGGTGTATATCAGTATGTAGTGTCTCTACTTTAAAGAGTCCTCTCCTGCTGATGTTCAGGTGTATATCAGTATGTAGTGTCTCTACTTTAAAGAGTCCTCTCCTGCTGATGTTCAGGTGTATATCAGTATCTAGTGTCTCTACTTTAAAGAGTCCTCTCCTGTTGATGTTCAGGTGTATATCAGTATGTATTGTCTCTACTTTAAAGAGTCCTCTCCTGCTGATGTTCAGGTGTATATCAGTATGTAGTGTCTCTACTTTAAAGAGTCCTCTCCTGCTGATGTTCAGGTGTATATCAGTATGTAGTGTCTCTACTTTAAAGAGTCCTCTCCTGCTGAAGTTCAGGTGTATATCAGTATGTAGTGTCTCTACTTTAAAGAGTCCTCTCCTGTTGATGTTCAGGTGTATATCAGTATGTATTGTCTCTACTTTAAAGAGTCCTCTCCTGCTGATGTTCAGGTGTATATCAGTATGTAGTGTCTCTACTTTAAAGAGTCCTCTCCTGCTGATGTTCAGGTGTATATCAGAATGTATTGTCTCTACTTTAAAGAGTCCTCTCCTGCTGATGTTCAGGTGTATATCAGTATGTAGTGTCTCTATTTTAAAGAGTCCTCTCCTGCTGATGTTCAGGTGTATATCAGTATGTAGTGTCTCTAGTTTAAAGAGTCCTCTCCTGCTGATGTTCTGGTGTATATCAGTATGTAGTGTCTCTACTTTAAAGAGTCCTCTCCTGCTGATGCTCAGGTGTATATCAGTATGTAGTGTCTCTACTTTAAAGAGTCCTCTCCTGCTGATGTTCAGGTGTATATCAGTATGTAGTGTCTCTACTTTAAAGAGTCCTCTCCTGCTGATGTTCAGGTGTATATCAGTATGTAGTGTCTCTACTTTAAAGAGTCCTCTCCTGCTGATGTTCAGGTGTATATCAGTATGTAGTGTCTCTACTTTAAAGAGTTCTCTCCTGCTGATGTTCAGGTGTATATCAGTATGTAGTGTCTCTACTTTAAAGAGTCCTCTCCTGCTGATGCTCAGGTGTATATCAGTATGTAGTGTCTCTACTTTAAAGAGTCCTCTCCTGCTGATGTTCAGGTGTATATCAGTATGTAGTGTCTCTACTTTAAAGAGTCCTCTCCTGCTGATGTTCAGGTGTATATCAGTATGTAGTGTCTCTACTTTAAAGAGTCCTCTCCTGCTGATGTTCAGGTGTATATTAGTATGTAGTGTCTCTACTTTAAAGAGTCCTCTCCTGCTGATGTTCAGGTGTATATCAGTATGTAGTGTCTCTACTTTAAAGAGTCCTCTCCTGCTGATGTTCAGGTGTATATCAGTATGTAGTGTCTCTACTTTAAAGAGTCCTCTCCTGTTGATGTTCAGGTGTATATCAGTATGTAGTGTCTCTACTTTAAAGAGTCCTCTCCTGCTGATGTTCAGGTGTATATCAGTATGTAGTGTCTCTACTTTAAAGAGTCCTCTCCTGCTGATGTTCAGGTGTATATCAGTATGTAGTGTCTCTACTTTAAAGAGTCCTCTCCTGCTGATGTTCAGGTGTATATCAGTATGTAGTGTCTCTACTTTAAAGAGTCCTCTCCTGCTGATGTTCAGGTGTATATCAGTATGTAGTGTCTCTACTTTAAAGAGTCCTCTCCTGCTGATGTTCAGGTGTATATCAGTATGTAGTGTCTCTACTTTAAAGAGTCCTCTCCTGCTGATGTTCAGGTGTATATCAGTATGTAGTGTCTCTACTTTAAAGAGTCCTCTCCTGCTGATGTTCAGGTGTATATCAGTATGTAGTGTCTCTACTTTAAAGAGTCCTCTCCTGCTGATGTTCAGGTGTATATCAGTATGTAGTGTCTCTACTTTAAAGAGTCCTCTCCTGCTGATGTTCAGGTGTATATCAGTATGTAGTGTCTCTACTTTAAAGAGTCCTCTCCTGCTGATGTTCAGGTGTATATCAGTATGTAGTGTCTCTACTTTAAAGAGTCCTCTCCAGCTGATGTTCAGGTGTATATCAGTATGTGGTGTCTCTGCTTTAAAGAGTCCTCTCCTGCTGATGTTCAGGTGTATATCAGTATGTAGTGTCTCTACTTTAAAGAGTCCTCTCCTGCTGATGGTCAGGTGTATATCAGTATGTAGTGTCTCTACTTTAAAGAGTCCTCTCCAGCTGATGTTCAGGTGTATATCAGTATGTAGTGTCTCTACTTTAAAGAGTCCTCTCCTGCTGATGTTCAGGTGTATATCAGTATGTGGTGTCTCTACTTTAAAGAGTCCTCTCCTGCTGATGTTCAGGTGTATATCAGTATGTAGTGTCTCTACTTTAAAGAGTCCTCTCCTGCTGACTTTCAGGTGTATATCAGTATGTAGTGTCTCTACTTTAAAGAGTCCTTATCATGTTCAGGTGTATATCAGTATGTAGTGTCTCTACTTTAAAGAGTCCTCTCCTGCTGATGTTCAGGTGTATATCAGTATGTAGTGTCTCTACTTTAAAGAGTCCTCTCCTGCTGGTGTTCAGGTGTATATCAGTATATAGTGTCTCTACTTTAAAGAGTCCTCTCCTGCTGATGTTCAGGTGTATATCAGTATGTAGTGTCTCTACTTTAAAGAGTCCTCTCCTGCTGATGTTCAGGTGTATATCAGTATGTAGTGTCTCTACTTTAAAGAGTCCTCTCCTGCTGATGTTCAGGTGTATATCAGTATGTAGTGTCTCTACTTTAAATCCAGTGGAGGGAAGCCAGAATAGGTGTGATGTGCTCATGCTTGCGTGTTCCTGTGAGCAGCCGAGCCGCAGTGTTTTTTACCAGCTGCAGGCGTGCCATCAGAGAGCTGGTGGTTGTTTTTAGGGATAGATATATTTGGGAGTCGTTCGCATATATTCAAATCATAAACAAACCTGCATCTGCGTCAGAGAGTAAACAAATACAAACATCAAGTCAACAAACTGAGGTGAAGTGGACGTTTACTATTCTACTATAAAATGATATATTCTGTATTTGATTTACTCGTAGAGCAGAACATGAAGCTTTAACTACTCTCCAGGATTAGATTCATAAAACAATTATTATAAACAAATTAATAAATATTATTACGGATTCAACTTTATTAGGAAAACATTTTCTAAATCTGTTTCAGAGTTTACACAATTTCTAAAATTCATTTATAGAATATATAATATCTCATGAGTTTAAAGCACAATTAATGATCTGCAGGAGAGCTAGCTGTTAGCCGCTAGCTGTTAGCCTTTAGCAGCTGTTGCATTGGCAGAGTATATATTAATAATGAAACACAGATTATCCGATGACAGCATGTGTAAATACATTTTATTTAAAATAAAGACATGTATTTATATTTATATATATCTACACATAACAAATATTTGTATTTTCTATTTCAGGGTCAACGCCAGTTTATTAAAACAAATGATATTGTAAACTTTGTTTGTTAAACACAATGTAATATCCCTAAAGTTGTGTTAAATGTTAGCACCACATTGATCCTGATGATGCTAACCTGAGCTAGCTAACATTAGCTGTTTGCACTTAGCCGTTGATAGCAGAACATAAAATACAAATGAAACACAGATTGTCGAATTAAAGTATTTGAAATGACTTTTTTTTTTTTTTAAAAGAGTATTTATATTCAGTCAGTTTTATTTTATTGAGGTTTGTCAATCCCCTAAAGAAATCAAAAGTCTTCAGATCGGATTTAAAAACGATTGATTGGATTTAATAAGTATTTATTTTTGATTAACTCGTTTATTTCATGAACATAAATACATGAAAGCAGCTGGCGTGATATTATATAAAATCACAAATAACGGAATGAAATATTTATTTTCGGGCCATATTATGTTAGAGGGTCTTTGAGCGTGTTAGAGGGTCTCTGAGTGTGTTAGAGGGTCTCTGAGCGTGTTAGAGGGGTCTTTGAGCATGTTAGAGGGTCTCTGAGTGTGTTAGAGGGTCTCTGAGTGTGTTAGAGGGTCTTTGAGCATGTTAGAGGGTCTCTGAGTGTGTTAGAGGGTCTTTGAGCGTGTTAGAGGGTCTCTGAGCGTGTTAGAGGGTCTTTGAGCATGTTAGAGGGTCTCTGTTAGAGGGTCTCTGAGCGTGTTAGAGGGGCTCTGAGCATGTTAGAGGGTCTCTGAGTGTGTTAGAGGGTCTCTGAGCGTGTTAGAGGGGTCTTTGAGCATGTTAGAGGGTCTCTGAGTGTGTTAGAGGGTCTTTGAGTGTGTTAGAGGGTCTTTGAGTATGTTAGAGGGTCTCTGAGTGTGTTAGAGGGTCTCTGAGCGTGTTAGAGGGGTCTTTGAGCATGTTAGAGGGTCTCTGAGTGTGTTAGAGGGGTCTTTGAGCATGTTAGAGGGTCTCTGAGTGTGTTAGAGGGTCTTTGAGCGTGTTAGAGGGTCTCTGAGCGTGTTAGAGGGTCTTTGAGCATGTTAGAGGGTCTCTGAGCGTGTTAGAGGGTCTCTGAGCATGTTAGAGGGTCTTTGAGCATGTTAGAGGGTCTCTGAGCGTGTTAGAGGGTCTCTGAGCGTGTTAGAGGGGTCTTTGAGCATGTTAGAGGGTCTCTGAGTGTGTTAGAGGGTCTTTGAGCGTGTTAGAGGGTCTCTGAGCGTGTTAGAGGGTCTTTGAGCATGTTAGAGGGTCTCTGAGTGTGTTAGAGGGTCTCTGTTAGAGGGTCTTTGAGCGTGTTAGAGGGTCTTTGAGCGTGTTAGAGGGTCTCTGAGTTTGTTAGAGGGTCTCTGAGCGTGTTAGAGGGTCTCTGAGCGTGTTAGAGGGTCTCTGTTAGAGGGTCTTTGAGCGTGTTAGAGGGTCTTTGAGCGTGTTAGAGGGTCTCTGAGTTTGTTAGAGGGTTTCTGAGCGTGTTAGAGGGTCTTTGAGTGTGTTAGAGGGTCTCTGAGCGTGTTAGAGGGTCTCTGTTAGAGGGTCTCTGAGTGTGTTAGAGGGTCTTTGAGCGTGTTAGAGGGTCTCTGAGTGTGTTAGAGGGTCTTTGAGCATGTTAGAGGGTCTCTGAGCGTGTTAGAGGGTCTCTGTTAGAGGGTCTTTGAGCGTGTTAGAGGGTCTTTGAGCGTGTTAGAGGGTCTCTGAGTTTGTTAGAGGGTCTCTGAGCGTGTTAGAGGGTCTTTGAGTGTGTTAGAGGGTCTCTGAGCGTGTTAGAGGGTCTCTGTTAGAGGGTCTCTGAGTGTGTTAGAGGGTCTTTGAGCGTGTTAGAGGGTCTCTGAGTGTGTTAGAGGGTCTTTGAGCATGTTAGAGGGTCTCTGAGTGTGTTAGAGGGTCTTTGAGCATGTTAGAGGGTCTTTGAGTGTGTTAGAGGGTCTTTGAGTATGTTAGAGGGTCTCTGAGTGTGTTAGAGGGTCTCTGAGCGTGTTAGAGGGGTCTTTGAGCATGTTAGAGGGTCTCTGAGTGTGTTAGAGGGTCTTTGAGCGTGTTAGAGGGTCTCTGAGCGTGTTAGAGGGTCTTTGAGCATGTTAGAGGGTCTCTGAGCGTGTTAGAGGGTCTCTGAGCATGTTAGAGGGTCTTTGAGCATGTTAGAGGGTCTCTGAGCGTGTTAGAGGGTCTCTGAGCGTGTTAGAGGGGTCTTTGAGCATGTTAGAGGGTCTCTGAGTGTGTTAGAGGGGTCTTTGAGCATGTTAGAGGGTCTCTGAGTGTGTTAGAGCGTCTTTGAGCGTGTTAGAGGGTCTCTGAGCGTGTTAGAGGGTCTTTGAGCATGTTAGAGGGTCTCTGAGCGTGTTAGAGGGTCTCTGTTAGAGGGTCTTTGAGCGTGTTAGAGGGTCTTTGAGCGTGTTAGAGGGTCTCTGAGTTTGTTAGAGGGTCTCTGAGCGTGTTAGAGGGTCTTTGAGTGTGTTAGAGGGTCTCTGAGCGTGTTAGAGGGTCTCTGTTAGAGGGTCTCTGAGTGTGTTAGAGGGTCTTTGAGCGTGTTAGAGGGTCTCTGAGTGTGTTAGAGGGTCTTTGAGCATGTTAGAGGGTCTCTGAGTGTGTTAGAGGGTCTTTGAGCATGTTAGAGGGTCTCTGAGTGTGTTAGAGGGTCTCTGAGTGTGTTAGAGGGTCTTTGAGCATGTTAGAGGGTCTCTGAGTTTGTTAGAGGGTCTTTGAGCGTGTTAGAGGGTCTCTGAGTGTGTTAGAGGGTCTCTGAGTGTGTTAGAGGGTCTTTGAGCATGTTAGAGGGTCTCTGAGTTTGTTAGAGGGTCTTTGAGCGTGTTAGAGGGTCTCTGAGTGTGTTAGAGGGTCTCTGAGTTTGTTAGAGGGTCTCTGAGTGTGTTAGAGGGTCTTTGAGCGTGTTAGAGGGTCTTTGAGCGTGTTAGAGGGTCTCTGTTAGAGGGTCTCTGAGCGTGTTAGAGGGTCTTTGAGTGTGTTAGAGGGTCTCTGTTAGAGGGTCTCTGAGTGTGTTAGAGGGTCTTTGAGTGTGTTAGAGGGTCTCTGAGTGTGTTAGAGGGTCTTTGAGTGTGTTAGAGGGTCTCTGAGCGTGTTAGAGGGTCTCTGAGTTTGTTAGAGGGTCTCTGAGCGTGTTAGAGGGTCTCTGTTAGAGGGTCTCTGAGCGTGTTAGAGGGTCTCTGAGTGTGTTAGAGGGTCTCTGAGTTTGTTAGAGGGTCTCTGAGTGTGTTAGAGGGTCTTTGAGCATGTTAGAGGGTCTCTGAGTTTGTTAGAGGGTCTTTGAGCGTGTTAGAGGGTCTCTGAGTGTGTTAGAGGGTCTTTGAGGATGTTAGAGGGTCTCTGAGTTTGTTAGAGGGTCTCTGAGTGTGTTAGAGGGTCTTTGAGCGTGTTAGAGGGTCTTTGAGCGTGTTAGAGGGTCTCTGAGTGTGTTAGAGGGTCTTTGAGCATGTTAGAGGGTCTCTGAGTGTGTTAGAGGGTCTTTGAGCGTGTTAGAGGGTCTCTGAGCGAGTTAGAGGGTCTCTGAGTGTGTTAGAGGGTCTTTGAGCATGTTAGAGGGTCTCTGAGTGTGTTAGAGGGTGTTTGAGCGTGTTAGAGGGTCTCTGAGTGTGTTAGAGGGTCTTTGATCGTGTTAGAGGGTCTTTGAGCATGTTAGAGGGTCTCTGAGTGTGTTAGAGGGTCTTTGAGCGTGTTAGAGGGTCTCTGAGCGAGTTAGAGGGTCTCTGAGTGTGTTAGAGGGTCTTTGAGCATGTTAGAGGGTCTCTGAGTGTGTTAGAGGGTCTTTGAGCGTGTTAGAGGGTCTCTGAGTGTGTTAGAGGGTCTTTGAGCATGTTAGAGGGTCTCTGAGTGTGTTAGAGGGTCTCTGAGTGTGTTAGAGGGTCTTTGAGCATGTTAGAGGGTCTCTGAGCGTGTTAGAGGGTCTTTGAGCGTGTTAGAGGGTCTCTGAGCGTGTTAGAGGGTCTTTGAGTGTGTTAGAGGGTCTTTGAGCGTGTTAGAGAGTCTTTGAGCGTGTTAGAGGGTCTCTGAGTGTGTTAGAGGGTCTTTGAGCATGTTAGAGGGTCTCTGAGCGTGTTAGAGGGTCTTTGAGTGTGTTAGAGGGTCTTTGAGCGTGTTAGAGAGTCTTTGAGCGTGTTAGAGGGTCTCTGTTAGAGGGTCTTTGAGTGTGTTAGAGGGTCTTTGAGCATGTTAGAGGGTCTTTGAGTGTGTTAGAGGGTCTCTGAGCGTGTTAGAGGGTCTCTGAGTGTGTTATAGGGTCTTTGAGCATGTTAGAGGGTCTTTGAGTGTGTTAGAGGGTCTTTGATCAAGTTAGAGGGTCTTTGAGCGTGTTAGAGGGTCTCTGAGCGTGTTAGAGGGTCTTTGATCAAGTTAGAGGGTCTTTGAGCGTGTTAGAGGGTCTCTGAGTGTGTTAGAGGGTCTCTGAGTGTGTTAGAGGGTCTTTGATCAAGTTAGAGGGTCTCTGAGCGTGTTAGAGGGTCTTTGAGCGTGTTAGAGGGTCTCTGAGTGTGTTAGAGGGTCTTTGATCAAGTTAGAGGGTCTTTGAGTGTGTTAGAGGGTCTCTGAGCGTGTTAGAGGGTCTCTGTTAGAGGGTCTCTGTTAGAGGCTCTTTGAGCGTGTTAGAGGGTCTTTGAGCGTGTTAGAGGGTCTCTGTTAGAGGGTCTCTGTTAGAGGGCCTCTGAGCGTGTTAGAGGGTCTTTGAGTGTGTTAGAGGGTCTCTGAGCGTGTTAGAGGGTCTCTGAGTGTGTTAGAGGGGTCTTTGAGCATGTTAGAGGGTCTTTGAGTGTGTTAGAGGGTCTCTGAGCGTGTTAGAGGGTCTCTGAGTGTGTTAGAGGGTCTTTGAGCATGTTAGAGGGTCTCTGAGCGTGTTAGAGGGGTCTTTGAGCATGTTAGAGGGTCTCTGAGTGTGTTAGAGGGTCTTTGAGTGTGTTAGAGGGTCTTTGATCAAGTTAGAGGGTCTTTGAGCATGTTAGAGGGTCTTTGAGCGTGTTAGAGGGTCTCTGAGCGTGTTAGAGGGTCTTTGAGCGTGTTAGAGGGTCTTTGA
Organism: Notothenia rossii; assembly: GCF_949606895.1. NCBI lineage: Eukaryota > Metazoa > Chordata > Actinopteri > Perciformes > Nototheniidae > Notothenia > Notothenia rossii. Next base: position 19,488 of record NW_027639640.1, read on the forward strand.
TCAAGTTAGAGGGTCTTTGAGCGTGTTAGAGGGTCTTTGAGTGTGTTAGAGGGTCTCTGAGCGTGTTAGAGGGTCTTTGAGCGTGTTAGAGGGTCTTTGAGTGTGTTAGAGGGTCTTTGAGCGTGTTAGAGGGTCTTTGAGCATGTTAGAGGGTCTCTGAGCGTGTTAGAGGGTATCTGTTAGAGGGTCTCTGAGCATGTTAGAGGGTCTTTGAGCATGTTAGAGGGTCTTTGAGTGTGTTAGAGGGTCTTTGAGTGTGTTAGAGGGTCTTTGAGCGTGTTAGAGAGTCTCTGAGTGTGTTAGAGGGTTTTGAGCGTGTTAGAGGGTCTCTGAGTGTGTTAGAGGGTCTCTGTTAGAGGGTCTCTGTTAGAGGGTCTTTGAGCGTGTTAGAGGGTCTTTGAGCGTGTTAGAGGGTCTCTGAGTGTGTTAGAGGGTCTCTGAGTGTGTTAGAGGGTCTCTGAGCATGTTAGAGTGTCTCTGAGTGTGTTAGAGGGTCTCTGAGCATGTTAGAGGGTCTTTGAGCGTGTTATAGGGTCTCTGTTAGAGGGTCTTTGAGCGTGTTAGAGGGTCTCTGAGTGTGTTAGAGGGTCTCTGTTAGAGGGTCTTTGAGCGTGTTAGAGGGTCTCTGAGTGTGTTAGAGGGTCTCTGAGCATGTTAGAGGGTCTCTGAGCGTGTTAGAGGGTCTCTGAGTGTGTTAGAGGGTCTTTGAGCATGTTAGAGGGTCTTTGAGTGTGTTAGAGGGTCTTTGAGCGTGTTATAGGGTCTCTGTTAGAGGGTCTTTGAGCGTGTTAGAAGGTCTCTGAGTGTGTTAGAGGGTCTCTGTTAGAGGGTCTCTGAGCATGTTAGAGTGTCTCTGAGTGTGTTAGAGGGTCTTTGAGCGTGTTAGAGGGTCTTTGATCAAGTTAGAGGGTCTTTGAGCGTGTTAGAGGGTCTCTGTTAGAGGGTCTTTGAGCGTGTTAGAGGGTCTCTGAGTGTGTTAGAGGGTCTCTGTTAGAGGGTCTTTGAGCGTGTTAGAGGGTCTCTGAGTGTGTTAGAGGGTCTTTGAGCATGTTAGAGGGTCTTTGAGCATGTTAGAGGGTCTTTGAGCGTGTTAGAGGGTCTCTGAGCATGTTAGAGGGTCTCTGAGCGTGTTAGAGGGTCTTTGAGCATGTTAGAGGGTCTTTGAGTGTGTTAGAGGGTCTTTGAGCGTGTTATAGGGTCTCTGTTAGAGGGTCTTTGAGCGTGTTAGAAGGTCTCTGAGTGTGTTAGAGGGTCTTTGAGCGTGTTAGAGGGTCTCTGTTAGAGGGTCTTTGAGCGTGTTAGAAGGTCTCTGAGTGTGTTAGAGGGTCTCTGTTAGAGGGTCTTTGAGCGTGTTAGAGGGTCTCTGAGTGTGTTAGAGGGTCTTTGAGCGTGTTAGAGGGTCTCTGAGCATGTTAGAGGGTCTCTGAGCGTGTTAGAGGGTCTCTGAGTGTGTTAGAGGGTCTCTGTTAGAGGGTCTCTGAGCATGTTAGAGGGTCTTTGAGTGTGTTAGAGGGTCTTTGAGCGTGTTATAGGGTCTCTGAATGTGTTAGAAGGTCTCTGAGTGTGTTTGAGGGTCTCTGTTAGAGGGTCTTTGAGTGTGTTAGAGGGTCTTTGAGCGTGTTAGAGGGTCTTTGAGCGTGTTAGAGGGTCTCTGAGTGTGTTAGAGGGTCTCTGTTAGAGGGTCTTTGAGTGTGTTAGAGGGTCTTTGAGCATGTTAGAGGGTCTTTGAGCGTGTTAGAGGGTCTCTGAGTGTGTTAGAGGGTCTCTGTTAGAGGGTCTCTGAGTGTGTTAGAGGGTCTTTGAGCGTGTTAGAGGGTCTCTGAGTGTGTTAGAGGGTCTCTGTTAGAGGGTCTCTGAGTGTGTTAGAGGGTCTTTGAGCGTGTTAGAGGGTCTCTGAGCATGTTAGAGGGTCTCTGAGCGTGTTAGAGGGTCTCTGAGTGTGTTAGAGGGTCTCTGTTAGAGGGTCTCTGAGCATGTTAGAGGGTCTTTGAGTGTGTTAGAGGGTCTTTGAGCGTGTTATAGGGTCTCTGAATGTGTTAGAAGGTCTCTGAGTGTGTTAGAGGGTCTTTGAGCGTGTTAGAGGGTCTCTGAGTGTGTTTGAGGGTCTCTGTTAGAGGGTCTTTGAGTGTGTTAGAGGGTCTTTGAGCGTGTTAGAGGGTCTTTGAGCGTGTTAGAGGGTCTCTGAGTGTGTTAGAGGGTCTCTGTTAGAGGGTCTTTGAGCGTGTTAGAGGGTCTTTGAGTGTGTTAGAGGGTCTTTGAGCGTGTTAGAGGGTCTTTGAGCGTGTTAGAGGGTCTTTGAGCGTGTTAGAGGGTCTCTGAGTGTGTTAGAGGGTCTCTGTTAGAGGGTCTTTGAGCATGTTAGAGGTTCTTTGAGTGTGTTAGAGGGTCTCTGAGTGTGTTAGAGGGTCTTTGAGCGTGTTAGAGGGTCTTTGAGTGTGTTAGAGGGTCTTTGAGCGTGTTAGAGGGTCTTTGAGTGTGTTAGAGGGTCTCTGAGTGTGTTAGAGGGTCTTTGAGCGTGTTAGAGGGTCTCTGAGTGTGTTAGAGGGTCTCTGAGTGTGTTAGAGGGTCTTTGATCGTGTTAGAGGGTCTTTGAGTGTGTTAGAGGGTCTTTGAGCGTGTTAGAGGGTCTTTGAGTGTGTTAGAGGGTCTCTGAGTGTGTTAGAGGGTCTCTGAGCATGTTAGAGGGTCTCTGAGTGTGTTAGAGGGTCTCTGAGCATGTTAGAGGGTCTTTGAGCGTGTTAGAGGGTCTCTGTTAGAGGGTCTCTGAGCGTGTTAGAGGGTCTTTGAGTGTGTTAGAGGGTCTCTGTTAGAGGGTCTCTGAGTGTGTTAGAGGGTCTTTGAGTGTGTTAGAGGGTCTCTGAGTGTGTTAGAGGGTCTTTGAGTGTGTTAGAGGGTCTCTGAGCGTGTTTGAGGGTCTCTGAGTTTGTTAGAGGGTCTCTGAGCGTGTTAGAGGGTCTCTGTTAGAGGGTCTCTGAGCGTGTTAGAGGGTCTCTGAGTGTGTTAGAGGGTCTCTGAGTTTGTTAGAGGGTCTCTGAGCGTGTTAGAGGGTCTCTGTTAGAGGGTCTCTGAGTGTGTTAGAGGGTCTTTGAGCATGTTAGAGGGTCTCTGAGTTTGTTAGAGGGTCTTTGAGCGTGTTAGAGGGTCTCTGAGTGTGTTAGAGGGTCTTTGAGGATGTTAGAGGGTCTCTGAGTTTGTTAGAGGGTCTCTGAGTGTGTTAGAGGGTCTTTGAGCGTGTTAGAGGGTCTTTGAGCGTGTTAGAGGGTCTCTGAGTGTGTTAGAGGGTCTTTGAGCATGTTAGAGGGTCTCTGAGTGTGTTAGAGGGTCTTTGAGCGTGTTAGAGGGTCTCTGAGCGAGTTAGAGGGTCTCTGAGTGTGTTAGAGGGTCTTTGAGCATGTTAGAGGGTCTCTGAGTGTGTTAGAGGGTCTTTGAGCGTGTTAGAGGGTCTCTGAGTGTGTTAGAGGGTCTTTGATCGTGTTAGAGGGTCTTTGAGCATGTTAGAGGGTCTCTGAGTGTGTTAGAGGGTCTTTGAGCGTGTTAGAGGGTCTCTGAGCGAGTTAGAGGGTCTCTGAGTGTGTTAGAGGGTCTTTGAGCATGTTAGAGGGTCTCTGAGTGTGTTAGAGGGTCTTTGAGCGTGTTAGAGGGTCTCTGAGTGTGTTAGAGGGTCTTTGAGCATGTTAGAGGGTCTCTGAGTGTGTTAGAGGGTCTCTGAGTGTGTTAGAGGGTCTTTGAGCATGTTAGAGGGTCTCTGAGCGTGTTAGAGGGTCTTTGAGCGTGTTAGAGGGTCTTTGAGTGTGTTAGAGGGTCTTTGAGCGTGTTAGAGAGTCTTTGAGCGTGTTAGAGGGTCTCTGAGTGTGTTAGAGGGTCTTTGAGCATGTTAGAGGGTCTCTGAGCGTGTTAGAGGGTCTTTGAGTGTGTTAGAGGGTCTTTGAGCGTGTTAGAGAGTCTTTGAGCGTGTTAGAGGGTCTCTGTTAGAGGGTCTTTGAGTGTGTTAGAGGGTCTTTGAGCATGTTAGAGGGTCTTTGAGTGTGTTAGAGGGTCTCTGAGCGTGTTAGAGGGTCTCTGAGTGTGTTATAGGGTCTTTGAGCATGTTAGAGGGTCTTTGAGTGTGTTAGAGGGTCTTTGATCAAGTTAGAGGGTCTTTGAGCGTGTTAGAGGGTCTCTGAGCGTGTTAGAGGGTCTTTGATCAAGTTAGAGGGTCTTTGAGCGTGTTAGAGGGTCTCTGAGTGTGTTAGAGGGTCTCTGAGTGTGTTAGAGGGTCTTTGATCAAGTTAGAGGGTCTCTGAGCGTGTTAGAGGGTCTTTGAGCGTGTTAGAGGGTCTCTGAGTGTGTTAGAGGGTCTTTGATCAAGTTAGAGGGTCTTTGAGTGTGTTAGAGGGTCTCTGAGCGTGTTAGAGGGTCTCTGTTAGAGGGTCTCTGTTAGAGGCTCTTTGAGCGTGTTAGAGGGTCTTTGAGCGTGTTAGAGGGTCTCTGTTAGAGGGTCTCTGTTAGAGGGCCTCTGAGCGTGTTAGAGGGTCTTTGAGTGTGTTAGAGGGTCTCTGAGCGTGTTAGAGGGTCTCTGAGTGTGTTAGAGGGGTCTTTGAGCATGTTAGAGGGTCTCTGAGTGTGTTAGAGGGTCTTTGAGTGTGTTAGAGGGTCTCTGAGCGTGTTAGAGGGTCTCTGAGTGTGTTAGAGGGTCTTTGAGCATGTTAGAGGGTCTCTGAGCGTGTTAGAGGGGTCTTTGAGCATGTTAGAGGGTCTCTGAGTGTGTTAGAGGGTCTTTGAGTGTGTTAGAGGGTCTTTGATCAAGTTAGAGGGTCTTTGAGCATGTTAGAGGGTCTTTGAGCGTGTTAGAGGGTCTCTGAGCGTGTTAGAGGGTCTTTGAGCGTGTTAGAGGGTCTTTGATCAAGTTAGAGGGTCTTTGAGCGTGTTAGAGGGTCTTTGAGTGTGTTAGAGGGTCTCTGAGCGTGTTAGAGGGTCTTTGAGCGTGTTAGAGGGTCTTTGAGTGTGTTAGAGGGTCTTTGAGCGTGTTAGAGGGTCTTTGAGCATGTTAGAGGGTCTCTGAGCGTGTTAGAGGGTATCTGTTAGAGGGTCTCTGAGCATGTTAGAGGGTCTTTGAGCATGTTAGAGGGTCTTTGAGTGTGTTAGAGGGTCTTTGAGTGTGTTAGAGGGTCTTTGAGCGTGTTAGAGAGTCTCTGAGTGTGTTAGAGGGTTTTGAGCGTGTTAGAGGGTCTCTGAGTGTGTTAGAGGGTCTCTGTTAGAGGGTCTCTGTTAGAGGGTCTTTGAGCGTGTTAGAGGGTCTTTGAGCGTGTTAGAGGGTCTCTGAGTGTGTTAGAGGGTCTTTGAGCATGTTAGAGGGTCTCTGAGTGTGTTAGAGGGTCTTTGAGCATGTTAGAGGGTCTTTGAGTGTGTTAGAGGGTCTTTGAGTATGTTAGAGGGTCTCTGAGTGTGTTAGAGGGTCTCTGAGCGTGTTAGAGGGGTCTTTGAGCATGTTAGAGGGTCTCTGAGTGTGTTAGAGGGTCTTTGAGCGTGTTAGAGGGTCTCTGAGCGTGTTAGAGGGTCTTTGAGCATGTTAGAGGGTCTCTGAGCGTGTTAGAGGGTCTCTGAGCATGTTAGAGGGTCTTTGAGCATGTTAGAGGGTCTCTGAGCGTGTTAGAGGGTCTCTGAGCGTGTTAGAGGGGTCTTTGAGCATGTTAGAGGGTCTCTGAGTGTGTTAGAGGGGTCTTTGAGCATGTTAGAGGGTCTCTGAGTGTGTTAGAGCGTCTTTGAGCGTGTTAGAGGGTCTCTGAGCGTGTTAGAGGGTCTTTGAGCATGTTAGAGGGTCTCTGAGCGTGTTAGAGGGTCTCTGTTAGAGGGTCTTTGAGCGTGTTAGAGGGTCTTTGAGCGTGTTAGAGGGTCTCTGAGTTTGTTAGAGGGTCTCTGAGCGTGTTAGAGGGTCTTTGAGTGTGTTAGAGGGTCTCTGAGCGTGTTAGAGGGTCTCTGTTAGAGGGTCTCTGAGTGTGTTAGAGGGTCTTTGAGCGTGTTAGAGGGTCTCTGAGTGTGTTAGAGGGTCTTTGAGCATGTTAGAGGGTCTCTGAGTGTGTTAGAGGGTCTTTGAGCATGTTAGAGGGTCTCTGAGTGTGTTAGAGGGTCTTTGAGCATGTTAGAGGGTCTCTGAGTTTGTTAGAGGGTCTTTGAGCGTGTTAGAGGGTCTCTGAGTGTGTTAGAGGGTCTCTGAGTGTGTTAGAGGGTCTTTGAGCATGTTAGAGGGTCTCTGAGTTTGTTAGAGGGTCTTTGAGCGTGTTAGAGGGTCTCTGAGTGTGTTAGAGGGTCTCTGAGTTTGTTAGAGGGTCTCTGAGTGTGTTAGAGGGTCTTTGAGCGTGTTAGAGGGTCTTTGAGCGTGTTAGAGGGTCTCTGTTAGAGGGTCTCTGAGCGTGTTAGAGGGTCTTTGAGTGTGTTAGAGGGTCTCTGTTAGAGGGTCTCTGAGTGTGTTAGAGGGTCTTTGAGTGTGTTAGAGGGTCTCTGAGTGTGTTAGAGGGTCTTTGAGTGTGTTAGAGGGTCTCTGAGCGTGTTAGAGGGTCTCTGAGTTTGTTAGAGGGTCTCTGAGCGTGTTAGAGGGTCTCTGTTAGAGGGTCTCTGAGCGTGTTAGAGGGTCTCTGAGTGTGTTAGAGGGTCTCTGAGTTTGTTAGAGGGTCTCTGAGCGTGTTAGAGGGTCTCTGTTAGAGGGTCTCTGAGTGTGTTAGAGGGTCTTTGAGCATGTTAGAGGGTCTCTGAGTTTGTTAGAGGGTCTTTGAGCGTGTTAGAGGGTCTCTGAGTGTGTTAGAGGGTCTTTGAGGATGTTAGAGGGTCTCTGAGTTTGTTAGAGGGTCTCTGAGTGTGTTAGAGGGTCTTTGAGCGTGTTAGAGGGTCTTTGAGCGTGTTAGAGGGTCTCTGAGTGTGTTAGAGGGTCTTTGAGCATGTTAGAGGGTCTCTGAGTGTGTTAGAGGGTCTTTGAGCGTGTTAGAGGGTCTCTGAGCGAGTTAGAGGGTCTCTGAGTGTGTTAGAGGGTCTTTGAGCATGTTAGAGGGTCTCTGAGTGTGTTAGAGGGTGTTTGAGCGTGTTAGAGGGTCTCTGAGTGTGTTAGAGGGTCTTTGATCGTGTTAGAGGGTCTTTGAGCATGTTAGAGGGTCTCTGAGTGTGTTAGAGGGTCTTTGAGCGTGTTAGAGGGTCTCTGAGCGAGTTAGAGGGTCTCTGAGTGTGTTAGAGGGTCTTTGAGCGTGTTAGAGGGTCTCTGAGTGTGTTAGAGGGTCTTTGAGCATGTTAGAGGGTCTCTGAGTGTGTTAGAGGGTCTCTGAGTGTGTTAGAGGGTCTTTGAGCATGTTAGAGGGTCTCTGAGCGTGTTAGAGGGTCTTTGAGCGTGTTAGAGGGTCTCTGAGCGTGTTAGAGGGTCTTTGAGTGTGTTAGAGGGTCTTTGAGCGTGTTAGAGAGTCTTTGAGCGTGTTAGAGGGTCTCTGAGTGTGTTAGAGGGTCTTTGAGCATGTTAGAGGGTCTCTGAGCGTGTTAGAGGGTCTTTGAGTGTGTTAGAGGGTCTTTGAGCGTGTTAGAGAGTCTTTGAGCGTGTTAGAGGGTCTCTGTTAGAGGGTCTTTGAGTGTGTTAGAGGGTCTTTGAGCATGTTAGAGGGTCTTTGAGTGTGTTAGAGGGTCTCTGAGCGTGTTAGAGGGTCTCTGAGTGTGTTATAGGGTCTTTGAGCATGTTAGAGGGTCTTTGAGTGTGTTAGAGGGTCTTTGATCAAGTTAGAGGGTCTTTGAGCGTGTTAGAGGGTCTCTGAGCGTGTTAGAGGGTCTTTGATCAAGTTAGAGGGTCTTTGAGCGTGTTAGAGGGTCTCTGAGTGTGTTAGAGGGTCTCTGAGTGTGTTAGAGGGTCTTTGATCAAGTTAGAGGGTCTCTGAGCGTGTTAGAGGGTCTTTGAGCGTGTTAGAGGGTCTCTGAGTGTGTTAGAGGGTCTTTGATCAAGTTAGAGGGTCTTTGAGTGTGTTAGAGGGTCTCTGAGCGTGTTAGAGGGTCTCTGTTAGAGGGTCTCTGTTAGAGGCTCTTTGAGCGTGTTAGAGGGTCTTTGAGCGTGTTAGAGGGTCTCTGTTAGAGGGTCTCTGTTAGAGGGCCTCTGAGCGTGTTAGAGGGTCTTTGAGTGTGTTAGAGGGTCTCTGAGCGTGTTAGAGGGTCTCTGAGTGTGTTAGAGGGGTCTTTGAGCATGTTAGAGGGTCTCTGAGTGTGTTAGAGGGTCTTTGAGTGTGTTAGAGGGTCTCTGAGCGTGTTAGAGGGTCTCTGAGTGTGTTAGAGGGTCTTTGAGCATGTTAGAGGGTCTCTGAGCGTGTTAGAGGGGTCTTTGAGCATGTTAGAGGGTCTCTGAGTGTGTTAGAGGGTCTTTGAGTGTGTTAGAGGGTCTTTGATCAAGTTAGAGGGTCTTTGAGCATGTTAGAGGGTCTTTGAGCGTGTTAGAGGGTCTCTGAGCGTGTTAGAGGGTCTTTGAGTGTGTTAGAGGGTCTCTGAGCGTGTTAGAGGGTCTTTGAGCGTGTTAGAGGGTCTTTGAGTGTGTTAGAGGGTCTTTGAGCGTGTTAGAGGGTCTTTGAGCATGTTAGAGGGTCTCTGAGCGTGTTAGAGGGTATCTGTTAGAGGGTCTCTGAGCATGTTAGAGGGTCTTTGAGCATGTTAGAGGGTCTTTGAGTGTGTTAGAGGGTCTTTGAGTGTGTTAGAGGGTCTTTGAGCGTGTTAGAGAGTCTCTGAGTGTGTTAGAGGGTTTTGAGCGTGTTAGAGGGTCTCTGAGTGTGTTAGAGGGTCTCTGTTAGAGGGTCTCTGTTAGAGGGTCTTTGAGCGTGTTAGAGGGTCTTTGAGCGTGTTAGAGGGTCTCTGAGTGTGTTAGAGGGTCTCTGAGTGTGTTAGAGGGTCTCTGAGCATGTTAGAGTGTCTCTGAGTGTGTTAGAGGGTCTCTGAGCATGTTAGAGGGTCTTTGAGCGTGTTATAGGGTCTCTGTTAGAGGGTCTTTGAGCGTGTTAGAGGGTCTCTGAGTGTGTTAGAGGGTCTCTGTTAGAGGGTCTTTGAGCGTGTTAGAGGGTCTCTGAGTGTGTTAGAGGGTCTCTGAGCATGTTAGAGGGTCTCTGAGCGTGTTAGAGGGTCTCTGAGTGTGTTAGAGGGTCTTTGAGCATGTTAGAGGGTCTTTGAGTGTGTTAGAGGGTCTTTGAGCGTGTTATAGGGTCTCTGTTAGAGGGTCTTTGAGCGTGTTAGAAGGTCTCTGAGTGTGTTAGAGGGTCTCTGTTAGAGGGTCTCTGAGCATGTTAGAGTGTCTCTGAGTGTGTTAGAGGGTCTTTGAGCGTGTTAGAGGGTCTTTGATCAAGTTAGAGGGTCTTTGAGCGTGTTAGAGGGTCTCTGTTAGAGGGTCTTTGAGCGTGTTAGAGGGTCTCTGAGTGTGTTAGAGGGTCTCTGTTAGAGGGTCTTTGAGCGTGTTAGAGGGTCTCTGAGTGTGTTAGAGGGTCTTTGAGCATGTTAGAGGGTCTTTGAGCATGTTAGAGGGTCTTTGAGCGTGTTAGAGGGTCTCTGAGCATGTTAGAGGGTCTCTGAGCGTGTTAGAGGGTCTTTGAGCATGTTAGAGGGTCTTTGAGTGTGTTAGAGGGTCTTTGAGCGTGTTATAGGGTCTCTGTTAGAGGGTCTTTGAGCGTGTTAGAAGGTCTCTGAGTGTGTTAGAGGGTCTTTGAGCGTGTTAGAGGGTCTCTGTTAGAGGGTCTTTGAGCGTGTTAGAAGGTCTCTGAGTGTGTTAGAGGGTCTCTGTTAGAGGGTCTTTGAGCGTGTTAGAGGGTCTCTGAGTGTGTTAGAGGGTCTCTGTTAGAGGGTCTCTGTTAGAGGGTCTCTGAGTGTGTTAGAGGGTCTCTGTTAGAGGGTCTTTGAGCGTGTTAGAGGGTCTTTGAGTGTGTTAGAGGGTCTTTGAGCGTGTTAGAGGGTCTTTGAGCGTGTTAGAGGGTCTCTGAGTGTGTTAGAGGGTCTCTGTTAGAGGGTCTTTGAGCATGTTAGAGGTTCTTTGAGTGTGTTAGAGGGTCTCTGAGTGTGTTAGAGGGTCTTTGAGCGTGTTAGAGGGTCTTTGAGTGTGTTAGAGGGTCTTTGAGCGTGTTAGAGGGTCTTTGAGTGTGTTAGAGGGTCTCTGAGTGTGTTAGAGGGTCTTTGAGCGTGTTAGAGGGTCTTTGAGCATGTTAGAGGGTCTCTGAGTGTGTTAGAGGGTCTCTGAGTGTGTTAGAGGGTCTTTGATCGTGTTAGAGGGTCTTTGAGTGTGTTAGAGGGTCTTTGAGCGTGTTAGAGGGTCTTTGAGTGTGTTAGAGGGTCTCTGAGTGTGTTAGAGGGTCTCTGAGCATGTTAGAGGGTCTCTGAGTGTGTTAGAGGGTCTCTGAGCATGTTAGAGGGTCTTTGAGCGTGTTAGAGGGTCTCTGTTAGAGGGTCTCTGAGCGTGTTAGAGGGTCTTTGAGTGTGTTAGAGGGTCTCTGTTAGAGGGTCTCTGAGTGTGTTAGAGGGTCTTTGAGTGTGTTAGAGGGTCTCTGAGTGTGTTAGAGGGTCTTTGAGTGTGTTAGAGGGTCTCTGAGCGTGTTAGAGGGTCTCTGAGTTTGTTAGAGGGTCTCTGAGCATGTTAGAGGGTCTCTGTTAGAGGGTCTCTGAGCGTGTTAGAGGGTCTCTGAGTGTGTTAGAGGGTCTCTGAGTTTGTTAGAGGGTCTCTGAGCGTGTTAGAGGGTCTCTGTTAGAGGGTCTCTGAGTGTGTTAGAGGGTCTTTGAGCATGTTAGAGGGTCTCTGAGTTTGTTAGAGGGTCTTTGAGCGTGTTAGAGGGTCTCTGAGTGTGTTAGAGGGTCTTTGAGGATGTTAGAGGGTCTCTGAGTTTGTTAGAGGGTCTCTGAGTGTGTTAGAGGGTCTTTGAGCGTGTTAGAGGGTCTTTGAGCGTGTTAGAGGGTCTCTGAGTGTGTTAGAGGGTCTTTGAGCATGTTAGAGGGTCTCTGAGTGTGTTAGAGGGTCTTTGAGCGTGTTAGAGGGTCTCTGAGCGAGTTAGAGGGTCTCTGAGTGTGTTAGAGGGTCTTTGAGCATGTTAGAGGGTCTCTGAGTGTGTTAGAGGGTCTTTGAGCGTGTTAGAGGGTCTCTGAGTGTGTTAGAGGGTCTTTGATCGTGTTAGAGGGTCTTTGAGCATGTTAGAGGGTCTCTGAGTGTGTTAGAGGGTCTTTGAGCGTGTTAGAGGGTCTCTGAGCGAGTTAGAGGGTCTCTGAGTGTGTTAGAGGGTCTTTGAGCATGTTAGAGGGTCTCTGAGTGTGTTAGAGGGTCTTTGAGCGTGTTAGAGGGTCTCTGAGTGTGTTAGAGGGTCTTTGAGCATGTTAGAGGGTCTCTGAGTGTGTTAGAGGGTCTCTGAGTGTGTTAGAGGGTCTTTGAGCATGTTAGAGGGTCTCTGAGCGTGTTAGAGGGTCTTTGAGCGTGTTAGAGGGTCTTTGAGTGTGTTAGAGGGTCTTTGAGCGTGTTAGAGAGTCTTTGAGCGTGTTAGAGGGTCTCTGAGTGTGTTAGAGGGTCTTTGAGCATGTTAGAGGGTCTCTGAGCGTGTTAGAGGGTCTTTGAGTGTGTTAGAGGGTCTTTGAGCGTGTTAGAGAGTCTTTGAGCGTGTTAGAGGGTCTCTGTTAGAGGGTCTTTGAGTGTGTTAGAGGGTCTTTGAGCATGTTAGAGGGTCTTTGAGTGTGTTAGAGGGTCTCTGAGCGTGTTAGAGGGTCTCTGAGTGTGTTATAGGGTCTTTGAGCATGTTAGAGGGTCTTTGAGTGTGTTAGAGGGTCTTTGATCAAGTTAGAGGGTCTTTGAGCGTGTTAGAGGGTCTCTGAGCGTGTTAGAGGGTCTTTGATCAAGTTAGAGGGTCTTTGAGCGTGTTAGAGGGTCTCTGAGTGTGTTAGAGGGTCTCTGAGTGTGTTAGAGGGTCTTTGATCAAGTTAGAGGGTCTCTGAGCGTGTTAGAGGGTCTTTGAGCGTGTTAGAGGGTCTCTGAGTGTGTTAGAGGGTCTTTGATCAAGTTAGAGGGTCTTTGAGTGTGTTAGAGGGTCTCTGAGCGTGTTAGAGGGTCTCTGTTAGAGGGTCTCTGTTAGAGGCTCTTTGAGCGTGTTAGAGGGTCTTTGAGCGTGTTAGAGGGTCTCTGTTAGAGGGTCTCTGTTAGAGGGCCTCTGAGCGTGTTAGAGGGTCTTTGAGTGTGTTAGAGGGTCTCTGAGCGTGTTAGAGGGTCTCTGAGTGTGTTAGAGGGGTCTTTGAGCATGTTAGAGGGTCTCTGAGTGTGTTAGAGGGTCTTTGAGTGTGTTAGAGGGTCTCTGAGCGTGTTAGAGGGTCTCTGAGTGTGTTAGAGGGTCTTTGAGCATGTTAGAGGGTCTCTGAGCGTGTTAGAGGGGTCTTTGAGCATGTTAGAGGGTCTCTGAGTGTGTTAGAGGGTCTTTGAGTGTGTTAGAGGGTCTTTGATCAAGTTAGAGGGTCTTTGAGCATGTTAGAGGGTCTTTGAGCGTGTTAGAGGGTCTCTGAGCGTGTTAGAGGGTCTTTGAGCGTGTTAGAGGGTCTTTGATCAAGTTAGAGGGTCTTTGAGCGTGTTAGAGGGTCTTTGAGTGTGTTAGAGGGTCTCTGAGCGTGTTAGAGGGTCTTTGAGCGTGTTAGAGGGTCTTTGAGTGTGTTAGAGGGTCTTTGAGCGTGTTAGAGGGTCTTTGAGCATGTTAGAGGGTCTCTGAGCGTGTTAGAGGGTATCTGTTAGAGGGTCTCTGAGCATGTTAGAGGGTCTTTGAGCATGTTAGAGGGTCTTTGAGTGTGTTAGAGGGTCTTTGAGTGTGTTAGAGGGTCTTTGAGCGTGTTAGAGAGTCTCTGAGTGTGTTAGAGGGTTTTGAGCGTGTTAGAGGGTCTCTGAGTGTGTTAGAGGGTCTCTGTTAGAGGGTCTCTGTTAGAGGGTCTTTGAGCGTGTTAGAGGGTCTCTGAGTGTGTTAGAGGGTCTCTGAGTGTGTTAGAGGGTCTCTGAGCATGTTAGAGTGTCTCTGAGTGTGTTAGAGGGTCTCTGAGCATGTTAGAGGGTCTTTGAGCGTGTTATAGGGTCTCTGTTAGAGGGTCTTTGAGCGTGTTAGAGGGTCTCTGAGTGTGTTAGAGGGTCTCTGTTAGAGGGTCTTTGAGCGTGTTAGAGGGTCTCTGAGTGTGTTAGAGGGTCTCTGAGCATGTTAGAGGGTCTCTGAGCGTGTTAGAGGGTCTCTGAGTGTGTTAGAGGGTCTTTGAGCATGTTAGAGGGTCTTTGAGTGTGTTAGAGGGTCTTTGAGCGTGTTATAGGGTCTCTGTTAGAGGGTCTTTGAGCGTGTTAGAAGGTCTCTGAGTGTGTTAGAGGGTCTCTGTTAGAGGGTCTCTGAGCATGTTAGAGTGTCTCTGAGTGTGTTAGAGGGTCTTTGAGCGTGTTAGAGGGTCTTTGATCAAGTTAGAGGGTCTTTGAGCGTGTTAGAGGGTCTCTGTTAGAGGGTCTTTGAGCGTGTTAGAGGGTCTCTGAGTGTGTTAGAGGGTCTCTGTTAGAGGGTCTTTGAGCGTGTTAGAGGGTCTCTGAGTGTGTTAGAGGGTCTTTGAGCATGTTAGAGGGTCTTTGAGCATGTTAGAGGGTCTTTGAGCGTGTTAGAGGGTCTCTGAGCATGTTAGAGGGTCTCTGAGCGTGTTAGAGGGTCTTTGAGCATGTTAGAGGGTCTTTGAGTGTGTTAGAGGGTCTTTGAGCGTGTTATAGGGTCTCTGTTAGAGGGTCTTTGAGCGTGTTAGAAGGTCTCTGAGTGTGTTAGAGGGTCTTTGAGCGTGTTAGAGGGTCTCTGTTAGAGGGTCTTTGAGCGTGTTAGAGGGTCTCTGAGTGTGTTAGAGGGTCTCTGTTAGAGGGTCTTTGAGCGTGTTAGAGGGTCTCTGAGTGTGTTAGAGGGTCTTTGAGCGTGTTAGAGGGTCTCTGAGCATGTTAGAGGGTCTCTGAGCGTGTTAGAGGGTCTCTGAGTGTGTTAGAGGGTCTCTGTTAGAGGGTCTCTGAGCATGTTAGAGGGTCTTTGAGTGTGTTAGAGGGTCTTTGAGCGTGTTATAGGGTCTCTGAATGTGTTAGAAGGTCTCTGAGTGTGTTTGAGGGTCTCTGTTAGAGGGTCTTTGAGTGTGTTAGAGGGTCTTTGAGCGTGTTAGAGGGTCTTTGAGCGTGTTAGAGGGTCTCTGAGTGTGTTAGAGGGTCTCTGTTAGAGGGTCTTTGAGTGTGTTAGAGGGTCTTTGAGCATGTTAGAGGGTCTTTGAGCGTGTTAGAGGGTCTCTGAGTGTGTTAGAGGGTCTCTGTTAGAGGGTCTCTGAGTGTGTTAGAGGGTCTTTGAGCGTGTTAGAGGGTCTCTGAGTGTGTTAGAGGGTCTCTGTTAGAGGGTCTCTGAGTGTGTTAGAGGGTCTTTGAGCGTGTTAGAGGGTCTCTGAGCATGTTAGAGGGTCTCTGAGCGTGTTAGAGGGTCTCTGAGTGTGTTAGAGGGTCTCTGTTAGAGGGTCTCTGAGCATGTTAGAGGGTCTTTGAGTGTGTTAGAGGGTCTCTGAGTGTGTTAGAGGGTCTTTGAGCGTGTTAGAGGGTCTTTGAGCGTGTTAGAGGGTCTTTGAGCGTGTTATAGGGTCTCTGAATGTGTTAGAAGGTCTCTGAGTGTGTTAGAGGGTCTCTGAGTGTGTTAGAGGGTCTTTGAGCGTGTTAGAGGGTCTTTGAGTGTGTTAGAGGGTCTTTGAGCGTGTTAGAGGGTCTTTGAGCGTGTTAGAGGGTCTTTGAGCGTGTTAGAGGGTCTCTGAGTGTGTTAGAGGGTCTCTGTTAGAGGGTCTTTGAGCATGTTAGAGGTTCTTTGAGTGTGTTAGAGGGTCTCTGAGTGTGTTAGAGGGTCTTTGAGCGTGTTAGAGGGTCTCTGAGTGTGTTAGAGGGTCTCTGAGTGTGTTAGAGGGTCTTTGAGTGTGTTAGAGGGTCTTTGAGCGTGTTAGAGGGTCTTTGAGTGTGTTAGAGGGTCTCTGAGTGTGTTAGAGGGTCTTTGAGCATGTTAGAGGGTCTCTGAGTGTGTTAGAGGGTCTCTGAGTGTGTTAGAGGGTCTTTGATCGTGTTAGAGGGTCTTTGAGTGTGTTAGAGGGTCTTTGAGCGTGTTAGAGGGTCTTTGAGTGTGTTAGAGGGTCTCTGAGTGTGTTAGAGGGTCTCTGAGCATGTTAGAGGGTCTCTGAGTGTGTTAGAGGGTCTCTGAGCATGTTAGAGGGTCTCTGAGTGTGTTAGAGGGTCTCTGTTAGAGGGTCTCTGTTAGAGAGTCTCTGTTAGAGGGTCTCTGAGTGTGTTAGAGGGTCTCTGTTAGAGGGTCTCTGAGCATGTTAGAGGGTCTTTGAGCGTGTTAGAGGGTCTCTGAGTGTGTTAGAGGGTCTTTGTTAGAGGGTCTCTGAGCGTGTTAGAGGGTCTTTGAGCATGTTAGAGGGTCTCTGTTAGAGGGTCTCTGTTAGAGGGTCTCTGAGCATGTTAGAGGGTCTTTGAGCATGTTAGAGGGTCTTTGAGCATGTTAGAGGGTCTCTGTTAGAGGGTCTCTGTTAGAGGGTCTTTGAGCGTGTTAGAGGGTCTCTGAGTGTGTTAGAGGGTCTCTGTTAGAGGGTCTTTGTTAGAGGGTCTCTGAGCGTGTTAGAGGGTCTTTGAGCATGTTAGAGGGTCTCTGTTAGAGGGTCTCTGTTAGAGGGTCTCTGAGCATGTTAGAGGGTCTTTGAGCATGTTAGAGGGTCTCTGTTAGAGGGTCTCTGTTAGAGGGTCTCTGAGTGTGTTAGAGGGTCTTTGAGCATGTTAGAGGGTCTCTGTTAGAGGGTCTCTGTTAGAGGGTCTTTGAGCATGTTAGAGGGTCTCTGTTAGAGGGTCTCTGTTAGAGGGTCTTTGAGCGTGTTAGAGGGTCTCTGAGTGTGTTAGAGGGTCTTTGAGCGTGTTAGGGGGTCTCTGTTAGAGGGTCTCTGTTAGAGGGTCTTTGAGCATGTTAGAGGGTCTCTGAGTGTGTTAGAGGGTCTTTGAGCATGTTAGAGGGTCTCTGTTAGAGGGTCTCTGTTAGAGGGTCTTTGAGCATGTTAGAGGGTCTCTGAGTGTGTTAGAGGGTCTTTGAGCATGTTAGAGGGTCTCTGAGCATGTTAGAGGGTCTTTGAGCGTGTTAGAGGGTCTCTGTTAGAGGGTCTTTGAGCATGTTAGAGGGTCTCTGAGTGTGTTAGAGGGTCTTTGAGCATGTTAGAGGGTCTCTGAGCGTGTTAGAGGGTCTCTGTTAGAGGGTCTTTGAGCGTGTTAGAGGGTCTCTGTTAGAGGGTCTCTGAGCGTGTTAGAGGGTCTCTGTTAGAGGGTCTTTGAGCATGTTAGAGGGTCTCTGTTAGAGGGTCTCTGTTAGAGGGTCTTTGAGCGTGTTAGAGGGTCTCTGAGTGTGTTAGAGGGTCTTTGAGCGTGTTAGGGGGTCTCTGTTAGAGGGTCTCTGTTAGAGGGTCTTTGAGCATGTTAGAGGGTCTCTGAGTGTGTTAGAGGGTCTTTGAGCATGTTAGAGGGTCTCTGTTAGAGGGTCTCTGTTAGAGGGTCTTTGAGCATGTTAGAGGGTCTCTGAGTGTGTTAGAGGGTCTTTGAGCATGTTAGAGGGTCTCTGAGCATGTTAGAGGGTCTTTGAGCGTGTTAGAGGGTCTCTGTTAGAGGGTCTTTGAGCATGTTAGAGGGTCTCTGAGTGTGTTAGAGGGTCTTTGAGCATGTTAGAGGGTCTCTGAGCGTGTTAGAGGGTCTCTGTTAGAGGGTCTCTGAGCGTGTTAGAGGGTCTATGTTAGAGGTTCTTTGAGCGTGTTAGAGGGTCTCTGAGTGTGTTAGAGGGTCTTTGAGCATGTTAGAGGGTCTTTGAGCATGTTAGAGGGTCTCTGAGTGTGTTAGAGGGTCTTTGAGCATGTTAGAGGGTCTCTGAGCATGTTAGAGGGTCTCTGTTAGAGGGTCTCTGTTAGAGGGTCTCTGTTAGTGGGTCTCTGAGTGTGTTAGAGGGTCTTTGAGCATGTTAGAGGGTCTCTGTTAGAGGGTCTCTGTTAGAGGGTCTCTGAGCATGTTAGAGGGTTTTTGAGCATGTTAGAGGGTCTCTGTTAGAGGGCCTCTGAGCATGTTAGAGGGTCTTTGAGCGTGTTAGAGGGTCTCTGTTAGAGGGTCTCTGAGCTCTCTCAGACTGGATCTGAGCACTAAAGCGTTATGGTATCGTAGGAGCGTGAGCGATACATCGAGATCTCATTAACTCTCGCTCCTCCCTGGATGTCTCTCTGTAGTGTTTCTCCTCTGAGGTCATTTTGTTTCTTAGCTTTGTCACTTCCTTCATCCGTCTGAAACTTCTGCTGTTCCTTCTCTGCACCTCGTGTTGTTCTTTTGAACGACTTTCCTATCAGAACATTAGACAGTTTAAATGGAGCCCCCCCCCCCCCCCCCCCCCCCCTCAGTGATCCACGGTGACACCAAGCTCTGATGATGGTGTCAGTTATCTGGAGTCATAAAAAGATAAACAAGAGGCTGCTTCCCTTTCTGTCATGCAAATGTAAATAAAGTTAGTGTGTGTGTGTGTGTGTGTGTGTGTGTGTGTGTGTGTGTGTGTGTGTGTGTGTGTGTGTGTCTCTGTATGTGTGTGTGTCTCTGTGTGTGTGTCTGTCTCTGTATGTATGTGTGTGTGTGTGTGTGTGTGTGTGTGTGTGTGTGTGTGTGTCTGTGTGTGTGTGTGTGTGTGTGTGTGTGTGTGTGTCTCTGTGTGTGTGTCTGTCTCTGTATGTATGTGTGTGTGTGTGTGCGTGTGTGTGTGTGTGTGTGTGTGTGTGTGTGTGTGTGTGTGTCTCTGTATGTGTGTGTCTGTCTCTGTGTGTGTGTGTCTGTCTCTGTATGTATGTGTGTGTGTGTGTGTGTGTGTGCGTGTGTGTGTCTCTGTATGTGTGTGTGTGTCTCTGTGTGTGTGTCTGTCTCTGTATGTGTGTGTGTGTGTGCGTGTGTGTGTGTGTGTGTGTGTGTGTGTGTGTGTGTGTGTGTGTCTCTATATGTGTGTGTCTGTCTCTGTGTGTGTGTGTCTGTCTCTGTATGTATGTGTGTGTGTGTGTGTGTGTGTGCGTGTGTGTGTGTGTGTGTGTGTGTGTGTGTGTGTGTGTCTCTGTATGTATGTGTGTGTGTGTGTGTGTGTGTGTGTGTGTGTGTGTGTGTGTGTGTGTGTGTGTGTGTGTGTGTGTGTGTGTGTGTGTGTGTGTGTGTGTCACACTGTGAATGAATCAAAGTAAATATCTAAGTGGTCATGAACACATCTGTCCATCAGACAGAAAGCTGCTGTGCCTCCTGTCATCATTAATGGACGTCTCTTTAAAATAGAGAGGAGAGAGGAGTTCTCATTTCTCTAACCGCCTGCTGCTTCCACTCCTCTCTCCTCGGTTCCCCTCCTCGGCTCCTCCGCTCGCATCTCCTGTGGGCGGGACTAAGTCTCGAGGAGAGGAGTCGAGGAGAGGAGTCAAGGAGGGGAAATCCCAGAAATGAGATACGGCCCAGGAGTCACGATGTACATAGAAAACAGGAAGTTAAATAAAGAGTCACGCTGATCAGTTAACGGAACATTAGGGATATAAATATGATCTGTGTTCTGTGGAGGGTTAGAGACATGTCTGGCTGTTTCATTGACATGTTCAGCTGCTTTGATCAGTGAACTAAATGGTATTCAAAGCTTAAAATAATAAAACATAATGTTATATTTAGTGGTTTTGAACAGGACTGATGTTTGATTAAAAAAGTGAATTAAAATGGTATTGTAATATTTGTATTTTTTATTTGTTTTCTAAGAATTAATAAAAAAAATAAAAATGTAATGACTTTTTTCTCAGAACTATGATAATAATCTAACTTAAACTCAAACTGCCGCTGGGCCCAGAAAGAAAACCTTAAGCAGGGAATAATGTCCAATGTCCAGGCAGAAGATCCTTTCATCCGTTTATTTTAGTTTTCCAATAAAATACAGAGAACAATGATTTCCACCTTTCTCCCTCTCTGGCTGTCGCTCCTTGTAGAAAACCATATGCTCAAACTGGTGCCCCCCCCCACCTGTGATCAATATATGCTAATCACCAGGAGCCCACACCTCCTTCAAAATAAAAGCAGAACTACTGCAACTACAATTATTACCATAATTAATGATTCATTCACTAAAACAAAAACGGCTAGAAAATAAATGTTTAATTCTACATTAACATAAACCAATATTTAGCTCCAACTCTGAATGTAATGTTAGTTCAGTGAAGGCAGGATGTGCTCATCTAAACGTATTATTGTCATGCTCTTAAACTTTCTCCAGTGGGGGGTCTTCAGGCCAACGTCTGCGAACAGTTGCCTCGGCAGACGGGAAGTCATCAAACTGGACCGGAGCGTGGTCCAGTCTTTCTCCTTCGCAGAACTTCAGTTTCTCTCTCAGTCGGTCCGGACCGAACTCCAGCAGCTGAAACAGGAAGAGCTCAGATTCAGCCCATCATGAACTACAACTCCCATGAGCCTCTGGGAACACGTTCAAAATCATTTTATAATTCATATTATTTATAAATAATTATTAGGACGGTCAAAGTCAATTTGTTAATAACGCAACTTTCACTTTTTTAACAGGTTTTCTGACCCTGAAAGATAACCCTTTAAAACATTTGGAAACTACGGAAATCCCAATGAATACATTTCAATAACATATTTTTATCGATTGACCCTAACCCTTTACATTGATATATATATAGTTTTTATACATTTCTATATTTCTATTTATACATTTATGTGACATTTTCTCCATTTCATTTAAAAATTCTTCAAATCATTCAGAACCAAATGAAAATCTCATGAAATAAAAAATCTTCTTCACATTTCTCTGAATTTTTCTCTTTAAAAATAGTTTCCCAGATGTTTTTGAAGGTTTTTCAAGCATTCTTTCGATATAAGATATTTTGGGGGATTTTTTCTTTCCTTTACACATTTTCCTCTCGACATGTTTCACTTTTGGGACTTTTTAAATATATGTATTTCTTTAATAATAAGGGCCGTGGTGCTTCTGAGAAAAGGAGCTGATATCAAACTCTGAAACGAGTCCTTGAAGCAGACTAACCAGATCCACTCTGATCAGTCCTACAAAGTTATAATGTAGATATATAATGATATGAAATGTAGAGAAAGGTCTGACGCTGAGCTGTGGACAAGAAGACAAAGAGGAAGTGATCACCTTGTCCTCCACATGCAGGGCGACGCCCACATTATCCCAGACGTAGAACTCATAAGGGCTGTAGGGCCGAGCCTCCATCTGCTGAGTCTCATCGTTCTGGTCCAAGACGTAGCTGACAGAGAGACAGGAAGTCAATGCATAACTCATTTCCTGTCTGAACCTCCCAGGTTACCTGTCATTGTTGTTTTCTCACCTGTGAGTTGCACACATGGCCTCAGGCCTCCAGATGAAGAGGCCATCTCTGTAGCAGCAGACAGCGTTTGGGTCGTCGGTCAGAAGAGGATATTCTGAGAACTGCTCCTGATTGGCCGGACTGTGGACCAGCACCGCGTACATCACTTCCTGTTTGTACAGGTGGGTCTGATACACCCGCATGACGGGCTGCTCACCGCCGCAAAACTGGAGAGAGAAGAAGAGCTTTTACACAGAATCACAGAATCATGTGGAAAAATCAACAAAGTTATAAACTATGAGTCCTGAACCCTGAGTCAGCATTATGAGTCCTGAACCCTGAGTCAGCATTATGAGTCCTGAACCCTGAGTCAGCATTATGAGTCCTGACCCCTGACCTGAGTCAGCATTATGAGTCCTGAACCCTGAGTCAGCATTATGAGTCCTGAACCCTGAGTCAGCATTATGAGTCCTGAACCCTGAGTCAGCATTATGAGTCCTGAACCCTGAGTCAGCATTATGAGTCCTGAACCCTGACCTGAGTCAGCATTATGAGTCCTGAACCCTGAGTCAGCATTATGAGTCCTGAACCCTGAGTCAGCATTATGAGTCCTGAACCCTGAGTCAGCATTATGAGTCCTGACCCCTGACCTGAGTCAGCATTATGAGTCCTGAACCCTGAGTCAGCATTATGAGTCCTGAACCCTGAGTCAGCATTATGAGTCCTGACCCCTGACCTGAGTCAGCATTATGAGTCCTGAACCCTGACCTGAGTTAGCATTATGAGTCCTGAACCCTGAGTCAGCATTATGAGTCCTGACCCCTGACCTGAGTCAGCATTATGAGTTCTGAACCCTGACCTGAGTCAGCATTATGAGTCCTGACCCCTGACCTCAGTACCTGCTTCTTGTAGGCCTCCAGCAGCTCCTGGAGGGGGAAGGTGAAGCGGTACGATCCCAGCCTGGAGCTCTTCTTGAAGGCCGGCGAGGAGGCAAACTCCCCCAGGAAGCTCTGCTGATCCTGGACCTGCTGCTCTGTTCGGTCCGGGTATGTTTCCTGGAGGAGGCGCTGCTCAGCTGATCTGAGTTCCTCCCCCCCCACCCACAGACCCCACCACACCAGGCCCTTTCCAGACGGGTCCTTGAAGCCCTTGGACTCCTTGATGCCGATCAAACCCTGTCTGTTGGTGTCATGCTTCAGGTGGCTCACATGGAACTCTGGTCGTGGGTATTCTGGGATTCCATTTTTAAAGAGGTAATTGTTTCCTGAGCGATTTCTGTCTCTCAGGTCGTTCAGCTTCAGATGCTCCTTCTGAACCAACTTAAAGTCACTTCCCCTCGTGCTCGTGTCACCCTCCATGATCAGCTGGCTCTCCTCCTCTGAGGATCTATCACAGCTGACAGAGTATAGCTGGAGACTGAAGATAAACCCCTCCCACTACCGCGCCCTGTAGGGAAATACAAATAATGTGAGTCATCATGAGATGAAGGAAGCGGTCTGACAGGTTTAGATGACCAGTGCAGTGTTCAGGTGTATATCAGTATGTAGTGTCTCTACTTTAAAGAGTCCTCTCCTGCTGATGTTCAGGTGTATATCAGTATATAGTGTCTCTACTTTAAAGAGTCCTCTCCTGCTGATGTTCAGGTGTATATCAGTATGTAGTGTCTCTACTTTAAAGAGTCCTCTCCTGCTGATGTTCAGGTGTATATCAGTATGTAGTGTCTCTACTTTAAAGAGTCCTCTCCTGCTGATGTTCAGGTGTATATCAGTATGTAGTGTCTCTACTTTAAATCCAGTGGAGGGAAGCCAGAATAGGTGTGATGTGCTCATGCTTGCGTGTTCCTGTGAGCAGCCGAGCCGCAGTGTTTTTTACCAGCTGCAGGCGTGCCATCAGAGAGCTGGAGGTTGTTTTTAGGGATAGATATATTTGGGAGTCGTTCGCATATATTCAAATCATAAACAAACCTGCATCTGCGTCAGAGAGTAAACAAATACAAACATCAAGTCAACAAACTGAGGTGAAGTGGACGTTTACTATTCTACTATAAAATGATATATTCTGTATTTGATTTACTCGTAGAGCAGAACATGAAGCTTTAACTACTCTCCAGGATTAGATTCATAAAACAATTATTATAAACAAATTAATAAATATTATTACGGATTCAACTTTATTAGGAAAACATTTTCTAAATCTGTTTCAGAGTTTACACAATTTCTAAAATTCATTTATAGAATATATAATATCTCATGAGTTTAAAGCACAATTAATGATCTGCAGGAGAGCTAGCTGTTAGCCGCTAGCTGTTAGCCTTTAGCAGCTGTTGCATTGGCAGAGTATATATTAATAATGAAACACAGATTATCCGATGACAGCATGTGTAAATACATTTTATTTAAAATAAAGACATGTATTTATATTTATATATATCTACACATAACAAATATTTGTATTTTCTATTTCAGGGTCAACGCCAGTTTATTAAAACAAATGATATTGTAAACTTTGTTTGTTAAACACAATGTAATATCCCTAAAGTTGTGTTAAATGTTAGCACCACATTGATCCTGATGATGCTAACCTGAGCTAGCTAACATTAGCTGTTTGCACTTAGCCGTTGATAGCAGAACATAAAATACAAATGAAACACAGATTGTCGAATTAAAGTATTTGAAATGACTTATTTTTTTTTTTAAAAGAGTATTTATATTCAGTCAGTTTTATTTTATTGAGGTTTGTCAATCCCCTAAAGAAATCAAAAGTCTTCAGATCGGATTTAAAAACGATTGATTGGATTTAATAAGTATTTATTTTTGATTAACTCGTTTATTTCATGAACATAAATACATGAAAGCAGCTGGCGTGATATTATATAAAATCACAAATAACGGAATGAAATATTTATTTTCGGGCCATATTATGTTAGAGGGTCTCTGAGCGTGTTAGAGGGTCTCTGAGCGTGTTAGAGGGGTCTTTGAGCATGTTAGAGGGTCTCTGAGTGTGTTAGAGGGTCTCTGAGTGTGTTAGAGGGTCTTTGAGCATGTTAGAGGGTCTCTGAGTGTGTTAGAGGGGTCTTTGAGCATGTTAGAGGGTCTCTGAGTGTGTTAGAGGGTCTCTGAGCGTGTTAGAGGGGTCTTTGAGCATGTTAGAGGGTCTCTGAGTGTGTTAGAGGGTCTCTGAGCGTGTTAGAGGGTCTCTGAGCGTGTTAGAGGGGTCTTTGAGCATGTTAGAGGGTCTCTGAGTGTGTTAGAGGGGTCTTTGAGCATGTTAGAGGGTCTCTGAGTGTGTTAGAGGGTCTCTGAGTGTGTTAGAGGGGTCTTTGAGCATGTTAGAGGGTCTCTGAGCGTGTTAGAGGGTCTTTGAGCATGTTAGAGGGTCTCTGAGCGTGTTAGAGGGTCTCTGAGCATGTTAGAGGGTCTTTGAGCATGTTAGAGGGTCTCTGAGCGTGTTAGAGGGTCTCTGAGCGTGTTAGAGGGTCTTTGAGTGTGTTAGAGGGTCTTTGAGCATGTTAGAGGGTCTCTGAGTGTGTTAGAGGGTCTTTGAGTGTGTTAGAGGGTCTCTGAGCATGTTAGAGGGTCTTTGAGCATGTTAGAGGGTCTCTGAGCGTGTTAGAGGGTCTCTGAGCGTGTTAGAGGGTCTTTGAGTGTGTTAGAGGGGTCTTTGAGCATGTTAGAGGGTCTCTGAGTGTGTTAGAGGGTCTTTGAGTGTGTTAGAGGGTCTTTGAGCATGTTAGAGGGTCTCTGAGTGTGTTAGAGGGGTCTTTGAGCATGTTAGAGGGTCTCTGAGTGTGTTAGAGGGTCTTTGAGCGTGTTAGAGGGTCTCTGAGCGTGTTAGAGGGGTCTTTGAGCATGTTAGAGGGTCTCTGAGCGTGTTAGAGGGTCTCTGTTAGAGGGTCTCTGAGTGTGTTAGAGGGTCTTTGAGCGTGTTAGAGGGTCTCTGAGTGTGTTAGAGGGTCTCTGAGTGTGTTAGAGGGGTCTTTGAGCATGTTAGAGGGTCTCTGAGTGTGTTAGAGGGTCTCTGAGTGTGTTAGAGGGTCTTTGAGCATGTTAGAGGGTCTCTGAGTGTGTTAGAGGGTCTTTGAGCGTGTTAGAGGGTCTCTGAGCGTGTTAGAGGGTCTTTGAGCATGTTAGAGGGTCTCTGTTAGAGGGTCTCTGAGCGTGTTAGAGGGGCTCTGAGCGTGTTAGAGGGTATTTGAGCGTATTAGAGGGTCTCTGTTAGAGGGTCTCTGTTAGAGGGTCTTTGAGCGTGTTAGAGGGTCTTTGAGCGTGTTAGAGGGTCTCTGAGCGTGTTAGAGGGTATTTGAGCGTATTAGAGGGTCTCTGTTAGAGGGTCTCTGTTAGAGGGTCTCTGAGCGTGTTAGAGGGTCTTTGAGCGTGTTAGAGGGTCTCTGTTAGAGGGTCTCTGTTAGAGGGTCTTTGAGCGTGTTAGAGGGTCTTTGAGCGTGTTAGAGGGTCTCTGAGCGTGTTAGAGGGTCTTTGAGCGTGTTACAGGGTCTCTGTTAGAGGGTCTTTGAGCGTGTTAGAGGGTCTTTGAGCATGTTAGAGGGTCTTTGAGCGTGTTAGAGGGTTTCTGAGTGTGTTAGAGGGTCTCTGTTAGAGGGTCTTTGAGCGTGTTAGTGTCTCTACTTTAAAGAGTCCTCTCCTACTGATGTTCAGGTGTATATTAGCATGTAGTGTCTCTACTTTAAAGAGTCCTCTCCGGCTGATGTTCAGGTGTATATCAGTATGTAGTGTCTCTACTTTAAAGAGTCCTCTCCTGCTGATGTTCAGGTGTATATCAGTATGTAGTGTCTCTACTTTAAAGAGTCCTCTCCTGCTGATGTTCAGGTGTATATCAGTATGTAGTGTCTCTACTTTAAAGAGTTCTCTCCTGCTGATGTTCAGGTGTATATCAGTATGTGGTGTCTCTACTTTAAAGAGTCCTCTCCTGCTGATATTCAGGTGTATATCAGTATGTAGTGTCTCTACTTTAAAGAGTCCTCTCCTGCTGACTTTCAGGTGTATATCAGTATGTAGTGTCTCTACTTTAAAGAGTCCTCTCCTTATTATGTTCAGGTGTATATCAGTATGTAGTGTCTCTACTTTAAAGAGTCCTCTCCTGCTGGTGTTCAGGTGTATATCAGTATATAGTGTCTCTACTTTAAAGAGTCCTCTCCTGCTGATGTTCAGGTGTATATCAGTATGTAGTGTCTCTACTTTAAAGAGTCCTCTCCTGCTGATGTTCAGGTGTATATCAGTATGTAGGGTCTCTACTTTAAAGAGTCCTCTCCTGCTGATGGTCAGGTGTATATCAGTATGTGGTGTCTCTACTTTAAAGAGTCCTCTCCTGCTGATGTTCAGGTGTATATCAGTATGTAGTGTCTCTACTTTAAAGAGTCCTCTCCTGCTGACTTTCAGGTGTATATCAGTATGTAGTGTCTCTACTTTAAAGAGTCCTCTCCTGCTGATGTTCAGGTGTATATCAGTATGTAGTGTCTCTACTTTAAAGAGTCCTCTCCTGCTGATGTTCAGGTGTATATCAGTATGTAGTGTCTCTACTTTAAAGAGTCCTCTCCTGCTGATGTTCAGGTGTATATCAGTATGTAGTGTCTCTACTTTAAAGAGTCCTCTCCTGCTGATATTCAGGTGTATATCAGTATGTAGTGTCTCTACTTTAAAGAGTCCTCTCCTGCTGATGTTCAGGTGTATATCAGTATGTAGTGTCTCTACTTTAAAGAGTCCTCTCCTGCTGATGTTCAGGTGTATATCAGTATGTAGTGTCTCTACTTTAAAGAGTCCTCTCCTGCTGACTTTCAGGTGTATATCAGTATGTAGTGTCTCTACTTTAAAGAGTCCTCTCCTGCTGATGTTCAGGTGTATATCAGTATGTAGTGTCTCTACTTTAAAGAGTCCTCTCCTGCTGATGTTCAGGTGTATATCAGTATGTAGTGTCTCTACTTTAAAGAGTCCTCTCCTGCTGATGTTCAGGTGTATATCAGTATGTAGTGTCTCTACTTTAAAGAGTTCTCTCCTGCTGATGTTCAGGTGTATATCAGTATGTGGTGTCTCTACTTTAAAGAGTCCTCTCCTGCTGATGTTCAGGTGTATATCAGTATGTAGTGTCTCTACTTTAAAGAGTCCTCTCCTGCTGACTTTCAGGTGTATATCAGTATGTAGTGTCTCTACTTTAAAGAGTCCTCTCCTTATTATGTTCAGGTGTATATCAGTATGTAGTGTCTCTACTTTAAAGAGTCCTCTCCTTCTGGTGTTCAGGTGTATATCAGTATATAGTGTCTCTACTTTAAAGAGTCCTCTCCTGCTGATGTTCAGGTGTATATCAGTATGTAGTGTCTCTACTTTAAAGAGTCCTCTCCTGCTGATGTTCAGGTGTATATCAGTATGTAGTGTCTCTACTTTAAAGAGTCCTCTCCTGCTGATGTTCAGGTGAATATCAGTATGTAGTGTCTCTACTTTAAAGAGTTCTCTCCTGCTGATGGTCAGGTGTATATCAGTATGTGGTGTCTCTACTTTAAAGAGTCCTCTCCTGCTGATGTTCAGGTGTATATCAGTATGTAGTGTCTCTACTTTAAAGAGTCCTCTCCTGCTGACTTTCAGGTGTATATCAGTATGTAGTGTCTCTACTTTAAAGAGTCCTCTCCTGCTGATGTTCAGGTGTATATCAGTATGTAGTGTCTCTACTTTAAAGAGTCCTCTCCTGCTGATGTTCAGGTGTATATCAGTATGTAGTGTCTCTACTTTAAAGAGTCCTCTCCTGCTGATGTTCAGGTGTATATCAGTATGTAGTGTCTCTTCTTTAAAGAGTCCTCTCCTGCTGATGTTCAGGTGTATATCAGTATGTAGTGTCTCTACTTTAAAGAGTCCTCTACCTGCTGATGTTCAGGTGTATATCAGTATGTAGTGTCTCTACTTTAAAGAGTCCTCTCCTGCTGATGTTCAGGTGTATATCAGTATGTAGTGTCTCTACTTTAAAGAGTCCTCTCCTGCTGATGTTCAGGTGTATATCAGTATGTATTGTCTCTACTTTAAAGACTCCTCTCCTGTTGATGTTCAGGTGTATATCAGTATGTATTGTCTCTACTTTAAAGAGTCCTCTCCTGCTGATGTTCAGGTGTATATCAGTATGTAGTGTCTCTACTTTAAAGAGTCCTCTCCTGCTGATGTTCAGGTGTATATCAGTATGTAGTGTATCTACTTTAAAGAGTCCTCTCCTGCTGATGTTCAGGTGTATATCAGTATGTAGTGTCTCTACTTTAAAGAGTCCTCTCCTGCTGATGTTCAGGTGTATATCAGTATGTAGTGTCTCTACTTTAAAGAGTCCTCTCCTGCTGATGTTCAGGTGTATATCAGTATGTAGTGTCTCTACTTTAAAGAGTCCTCTCCTGCTGATGTTCAGGTGTATATTAGTATGTAGTGTCTCTACTTTAAAGAGTCCTCTCCTGCTGATGTTCAGGTGTATATCAGTATGAAGTGTCTCTACTTTAAAGAGTCCTCTCCTGCTGATGTTCAGGTGTATATCAGTATGTAGTGTCTCTACTTTAAAGAGTCCTCTCCTGCTGATGTTCAGGTGTATATCAGTATGTAGTGTCTCTACTTTAAAGAGTCCTCTCCTGCTGATGTTCAGGTGTATATCAGTATGTAGTGTCTCTACTTTAAAGAGTCCTCTCCTGCTGATGTTCAGGTGTATATCAGTGTGTAGTGTCTCTACTTTAAAGAGTCCTCTCCTGCTGATGTTCAGGTGTATATCAGTATGTAGTGTCTCTACTTTAAAGAGTCCTCTCCTGCTGATGTTCATGTGTATATCAGTATGTAGTTTCTCTGCTTTAAAGAGTCCTCTCCTGCTGATGTTCAGGTGTATATCAGTATGTAGTGTCTCTACTTTAAAGAGTCCTCTCCTGCTGATGTTCAGGTGTATATCAGTATGTAGTGTCTCTACTTTAAAGAGTCCTCTCCTGCTGATGTTCAGGTGTATATCAGTATGTAGTTTCTCTGCTTTAAAGAGTCCTCTCCTGCTGATGTTCAGGTGTATATCAGTATGTAGTGTCTCTACTTTAAAGAGTCCTCTCCTGCTGATGTTCAGGTGTATATCAGTATGTAGTGTCTCTACTTTAAAGAGTCCTCTCCTGCTGATGTTCAGGTGTATATCAGTATGTAGTGTCTCTACTTTAAAGAGTCCTCTCCTGCTGATGTTCAGGTGTATATCAGTATGTAGTGTCTCTACTTTAAAGAGTCCTCTCCTGCTGATGTTCAGGTGTATATCAGTATGTAGTGTCTCTACTTTAAAGAGTCCTCTCCTGCTGATGTTCAGGTGTATATCAGTATGTAGTGTCTCTACTTTAAAGAGTCCTCTCCTGCTGATGTTCAGGTGTATATCAGTATGTAGTGACTCTACTTTAAAGAGTCCTCTCCTGCTGATGTTTAGGTGTATATCAGTATGTAGTGTCTCTACTTTAAAGAGTCCTCTCCTGCTGATGTTTAGGTGTATATCAGTATGTAGTGTCTCTACTTTAAAGAGTCCTCTCCTGCTGATGTTCAGGTGTATATCAGTATGTAGTGTCTCTACTTTAAATCCAGTGGAGGGAAGCCAGAATAGGTGTGATGTGCTCATGCTTGCGTGTTCCTGTGAGCAGCCGAGCCGCAGTGTTTTTTACCAGCTGCAGGCGTGCCATCAGAGAGCTGGTGGTTGTTTTTAGGGATAGATATATTTGGGAGTCGTTCGCATATATTCAAATCATAAACAAACCTGCATCTGCGTCAGAGAGTAAACAAATACAAACATCAAGTCAACAAACTGAGGTGAAGTGGACGTTTACTATTCTACTATAAAATGATATATTCTGTATTTGATTTACTCGTAGAGCAGAACATGAAGCTTTAACTACTCTCCAGGATTAGATTCATAAAACAATTATTATAAACAAATTAATAAATATTATTACGGATTCAACTTTATTAGGAAAACATTTTCTAAATCTGTTTCAGAGTTTACACAATTTCTAAAATTCATTTATAGAATATATAATATCTCATGAGTTTAAAGCACAATTAATGATCTGCAGGAGAGCTAGCTGTTAGCCGCTAGCTGTTAGCCTTTAGCAGCTGTTGCATTGGCAGAGTATATATTAATAATGAAACACAGATTATCCGATGACAGCATGTGTAAATACATTTTATTTAAAATAAAGACATGTATTTATATTTATATATATCTACACATAACAAATATTTGTATTTTCTATTTCAGGGTCAACGCCAGTTTATTAAAACAAATGATATTGTAAACTTTGTTTGTTAAACACAATGTAATATCCCTAAAGTTGTGTTAAATGTTAGCACCACATTGATCCTGATGATGCTAACCTGAGCTAGCTAACATTAGCTGTTTGCACTTAGCCGTTGATAGCAGAACATAAAATACAAATGAAACACAGATTGTCGAATTAAAGTATTTGAAATGACTTATTTTTTTTTTTAAAAGAGTATTTATATTCAGTCAGTTTTATTTTATTGAGGTTTGTCAATCCCCTAAAGAAATCAAAAGTCTTCAGATCGGATTTAAAAACGATTGATTGGATTTAATAAGTATTTATTTTTGATTAACTCGTTTATTTCATGAACATAAATACATGAAAGCAGCTGGCGTGATATTATATAAAATCACAAATAACGGAATGAAATATTTATTTTCGGGCCATATTATGTTAGAGGGTCTTTGAGCGTGTTAGAGGGTCTCTGAGCGTGTTAGAGGGGTCTTTGAGCATGTTAGAGGGTCTCTGAGTGTGTTAGAGGGTCTTTGAGCATGTTAGAGGGTCTCTGAGTGTGTTAGAGGGGTCTTTGAGCATGTTAGAGGGTCTCTGAGTGTGTTAGAGGGTCTCTGAGCGTGTTAGAGGGGTCTTTGAGCATGTTAGAGGGTCTCTGAGTGTGTTAGAGGGTCTCTGAGCGTGTTAGAGGGTCTCTGAGCGTGTTAGAGGGGTCTTTGAGCATGTTAGAGGGTCTCTGAGTGTGTTAGAGGGGTCTTTGAGCATGTTAGAGGGTCTCTGAGTGTGTTAGAGGGTCTCTGAGTGTGTTAGAGGGGTCTTTGAGCATGTTAGAGGGTCTCTGAGCGTGTTAGAGGGTCTTTGAGCATGTTAGAGGGTCTCTGAGCGTGTTAGAGGGTCTCTGAGCATGTTAGAGGGTCTTTGAGCATGTTAGAGGGTCTCTGAGCGTGTTAGAGGGTCTCTGAGCGTGTTAGAGGGTCTTTGAGTGTGTTAGAGGGTCTTTGAGCATGTTAGAGGGTCTCTGAGTGTGTTAGAGGGTCTTTGAGTGTGTTAGAGGGTCTCTGAGCATGTTAGAGGGTCTTTGAGCATGTTAGAGGGTCTCTGAGCGTGTTAGAGGGTCTCTGAGCGTGTTAGAGGGTCTTTGAGTGTGTTAGAGGGGTCTTTGAGCATGTTAGAGGGTCTCTGAGTGTGTTAGAGGGTCTTTGAGTGTGTTAGAGGGTCTTTGAGCATGTTAGAGGGTCTCTGAGTGTGTTAGAGGGGTCTTTGAGCATGTTAGAGGGTCTCTGAGTGTGTTAGAGGGTCTTTGAGCGTGTTAGAGGGTCTCTGAGCGTGTTAGAGGGGTCTTTGAGCATGTTAGAGGGTCTCTGAGCGTGTTAGAGGGTCTCTGTTAGAGGGTCTCTGAGTGTGTTAGAGGGTCTTTGAGCGTGTTAGAGGGTCTCTGAGTGTGTTAGAGGGTCTCTGAGTGTGTTAGAGGGGTCTTTGAGCATGTTAGAGGGTCTCTGAGTGTGTTAGAGGGTCTCTGAGTGTGTTAGAGGGTCTTTGAGCATGTTAGAGGGTCTCTGAGTGTGTTAGAGGGTCTTTGAGCGTGTTAGAGGGTCTCTGAGCGTGTTAGAGGGTCTTTGAGCATGTTAGAGGGTCTCTGTTAGAGGGTCTCTGAGCGTGTTAGAGGGGCTCTGAGCATGTTAGAGGGTCTCTGAGTGTGTTAGAGGGTCTCTGAGTGTGTTAGAGGGTCTTTGAGCGTGTTAGAGGGTTTCTGAGTGTGTTAGAGGGTCTCTGAGCATGTTAGAGGGTCTTTGAGCATGTTAGAGGGTCTCTGAGTGTGTTAGAGGGTCTCTGAGCGTGTTAGAGGGTCTCTGAGCATGTTAGAGGGTCTCTGAGTGTGTTAGAGTGTCTTTGAGCATGTTAGAGGGTCTCTGAGCGTGTTAGAGGGTCTCTGTTAGAGGGTCTCTGCGCGTGTTAGAGGGTCTCTGAGAGTGTTAGAGGGTCTTTGAGCATGTTAGAGGGTCTCTGTTAGAGGGTCTCTGAGCGTGTTAGAGGGTCTCTGAGTGTGTTAGAGGGTCTTTGAGCGTGTTAGAGAGTATTTGAGCGTATTAGAGGGTCTCTGTTAGAGGGTCTCTGTTAGAGGGTCTCTGAGCGTGTTAGAGGGTCTCTGTTAGAGGGTCTCGGAGCGTGTTAGAGGGTCTTTGAGCGTGTTAGAGAGTATTTGAGCGTATTAGAGGGTCTCTGTTAGAGGGTCTCTGTTAGAGGGTCTTTGAGCGTGTTAGAGGATCTTTGAGCGTGTTAAAGGGTCTCTGTTAGAGGGTCTCTGAGCGTGTTAGAGGGTCTTTGAGCGTGTTAGAGGGTCTCTGTTAGAGGGTCTCTGTTAGAGGGTCTCTGAGCGTGTTAGAGGGTCTTTGAGCGTATTAGAGGGTCTCTGTTAGAGGGTCTCTGAGCGTGTTAGAGGGTCTCTGTTAGAGGGTCTCGGAGCGTGTTAGAGGGTCTTTGAGCGTGTTAGAGAGTATTTGAGCGTATTAGAGGGTCTCTGTTAGAGGGTCTCTGTTAGAGGGTCTTTGAGCGTGTTAGAGGATCTTTGAGCGTGTTAAAGGGTCTCTGTTAGAGGATCTTTGAGCGTGTTAAAGGGTCTCTGTTAGAGGGTCTCTGAGCGTGTTAGAGGATCTTTGAGCGTGTTAAAGGGTCTCTGTTAGAGGGTCTCTGAGCATGTTAGAGGGTCTTTGAGCGTGTTAGAGGGTCTTTGAGCGTGTTAGAGGGTCTCTGAGTGTGTTAGAGGGTCTCTGAGCGTGTTAGAGGGGTCTTTGAGCATGTTAGAGGGTCTCTGAGTGTGTTAGAGGGGTCTTTGAGCATGTTAGAGGGTCTCTGAGTGTGTTAGAGGGGTCTTTGAGCATGTTAGAGGGTCTTTGAGCGTGTTAGAGGGTCTCTGAGCATGTTAGAGGGTCTTTGAGCATGTTAGAGGGTCTCTGAGCGTGTTAGAGGTTCTCTGAGTGTGTTAGAGGGGTCTTTGAGCATGTTAGAGGGTCTCTGAGTGTGTTAGAGGGGTCTTTGAGCATGTTAGAGGGTCTCTGAGTGTGTTAGAGGGGTCTTTGAGCATGTTAGAGGGTCTCTGAGTGTGTTAGAGGGTCTTTGAGCGTGTTAGAGGGTCTCTGAGCGTGTTAGAGGGTCTTTGAGCATGTTAGAGGGTCTCTGAGCGTGTTAGAGGGTCTCTGTTAGAGGGTCTCTGAGTGTGTTAGAGGGTCTTTGAGCGTGTTAGAGGGTCTCTGAGTTTGTTAGAGGGTCTCTGAGCGTGTTAGAGGGTCTTTGAGCGTGTAAGAGGGTCTCTGAGCGTGTTAGAGGGTCTCTGTTAGAGGGTCTCTGAGTGTGT
Organism: Notothenia rossii; assembly: GCF_949606895.1. Lineage (NCBI taxonomy): Eukaryota > Metazoa > Chordata > Actinopteri > Perciformes > Nototheniidae > Notothenia > Notothenia rossii. Next base: position 52,457 of record NW_027639640.1, read on the forward strand.
TAGAGGGTCTTTGAGCGTGTTAGAGGGTCTCTGAGTGTGTTAGAGGGTCTCTGAGTTTGTTAGAGGGTCTCTGAGTGTGTTAGAGGGTCTTTGAGCGTGTTAGAGGGTCTTTGAGCATGTTAGAGGGTCTTTGAGTGTGTTAGAGGGTCTCTGAGTGTGTTAGAGGGTCTTTGAGCGTGTTAGAGTGTCTCTGAGTGTGTTAGAGGGTCTCTGTTAGAGGGTCTTTGAGTGTGTTAGAGGGTCTTTGAGCGTGTTAGAGGGTCTTTGAGCGTGTTAGAGGGTCTCTGAGTGTGTTAGAGGGTCTCTGTTAGAGTGTCTTTGAGTGTGTTAGAGGGTCTTTGAGCATGTTAGAGGGTCTCTGAGTGTGTTAGAGGGTCTTTGATCGTGTTAGAGGGTCTCTGAGTGTGTTAGAGGGTCTCTGTTAGAGGGTCTTTGAGTGTGTTAGAGGGTCTCTGAGCATGTTAGAGGGTCTCTGAGTGTGTTAGAGGGTCTCTGTTAGAGGGTCTTTGAGTGTGTTAGAGGGTCTTTGAGCGTGTTAGAGGGTCTTTGAGCGTGTTAGAGGGTCTCTGAGTGTGTTAGAGGGTCTCTGTTAGAGGGTCTTTGAGTGTGTTAGAGGGTCTTTGAGCATGTTAGAGGGTCTCTGAGTGTGTTAGAGGGTCTTTGATCGTGTTAGAGGGTCTCTGAGTGTGTTAGAGGGTCTCTGTTAGAGGGTCTCTGTTAGAGGGTCTCTGAGTGTGTTAGAGGGTCTCTGTTAGAGGGTCTTTGATCGTGTTAGAGGGTCTCTGAGTGTGTTAGAGGGTCTCTGTTAGAGGGTCTTTGATCGTGTTAGAGGGTCTCTGAGCATGTTAGAGGGTCTCTGAGTGTGTTAGAGGGTCTCTGTTAGAGGGTCTCTGTTAGAGGGTCTCTGAGCATGTTAGAGGGTCTTTGAGCGTGTTAGAGGGTCTCTGAGTGTGTTAGAGGGTCTCTGTTAGAGGGTCTTTGAGCGTGTTAGAGGGTCTTTGAGCGTGTTAGAGGGTCTCTGAGTGTGTTAGAGGGTCTTTGTTAGAGGGTCTCTGAGCGTGTTAGAGGGTCTTTGAGCGTGTTAGAGGGTCTCTGTTAGAGGGTCTCTGTTAGAGGGTCTCTGAGCATGTTAGAGGGTCTTTGAGCATGTTAGAGGGTCTCTGTTAGAGGGTCTTTGTTAGAGGGTCTCTGAGCGTGTTAGAGGGTCTTTGAGAATGTTAGAGGGTCTCTGTTAGAGGGTCTCTGTTAGAGGGTCTTTGAGCGTGTTAGAGGGTCTCTGAGTGTGTTAGAGGGTCTTTGAGCGTGTTAGGGGGTCTCTGTTAGAGGGTCTTTGAGCATGTTAGAGAGTCTCTGAGTGTGTTAGAGGGTCTTTGAGCATGTTAGAGGGTCTCTGTTAGAGGGTCTCTGTTAGAGGGTCTTTGAGCATGTTAGAGGGTCTCTGAGTGTGTTAGAGGGTCTTTGAGCATGTTAGAGGGTCTCTGAGCATGTTAGAGGGTCTTTGAGTGTGTTAGAGGGTCTCTGTTAGAGGGTCTCTGTTAGAGGGTCTTTGAGCATGTTAGAGGGTCTCTGAGTGTGTTAGAGGGTCTCTGTTAGAGGGTCTCTGTTAGAGGGTCTTTGAGCATGTTAGAGGGTCTCTGAGTGTGTTAGAGGGTCTTTGAGCATGTTAGAGCGTCTCTGAGCGTGTTAGAGGGTCTCTGCTAGAGGGTCTCTGTTAGAGGGTCTTTGAGCATGTTAGAGGGTCTTTGAGCGTGTTAGAGGGTCTTTGAGCATGTTAGAGGGTCTTTGAGCGTGTTAGAGGGTCTTTGAGCATTTTAGAGGGTCTCTGAGTGTGTTAGAGGGTCTTTGAGCGTGTTAGAGGGTCTTTGAGTGTGTTAGAGGGTCTTTGAGCATGTTAGAGGGTCTCTGAGTGTGTTAGAGGGTCTCTGAGTGTGTTAGAGGGTCTTTGAGCATGTTAGAGGGTCTCTGAGCATGTTAGAGGGTCTCTGTTAGAGGGTCTCTGTTAGAGGGTCTCTGTTAGTGGGTCTCTGAGTGTGTTAGAGGGTCTTTGAGCGTGTTAGAGGGTCTCTGTTAGAGGGTCTCTGTTAGAGGGTCTCTGTTAGTGGGTCTCTGAGTGTGTTAGAGGGTCTTTGAGCATGTTAGAGGGTCTCTGAGCGTGTTAGAGGGTCTCTGAGCATGTTAGAGGGTCTTTGAGCATGTTAGAGGGTCTCTGAGCGTGTTAGAGGGTCTCTGAGCGTGTTAGAGGGGTCTTTGAGCATGTTAGAGGGTCTCTGAGTGTGTTAGAGGGGTCTTTGAGCATGTTAGAGGGTCTCTGAGTGTGTTAGAGGGTCTTTGAGCGTGTTAGAGGGTCTCTGAGCGTGTTAGAGGGTCTTTGAGCATGTTAGAGGGTCTCTGAGCGTGTTAGAGGGTCTCTGTTAGAGGGTCTCTGAGTGTGTTAGAGGGTCTTTGAGCGTGTTAGAGGGTCTTTGAGCGTGTTAGAGGGTCTCTGAGTTTGTTAGAGGGTCTCTGTTAGAGGGTCTCTGAGTGTGTTAGAGGGTCTTTGAGCGTGTTAGAGGGTCTCTGAGTGTGTTAGAGGGTCTCTGAGTTTGTTAGAGGGTCTCTGAGTGTGTTAGAGGGTCTTTGAGCGTGTTAGAGGGTCTTTGAGCGTGTTAGAGGGTCTCTGTTAGAGGGTCTCTGAGCGTGTTAGAGGGTCTTTGAGTGTGTTAGAGGGTCTCTGTTAGAGGGTCTCTGAGTGTGTTAGAGGGTCTTTGAGTGTGTTAGAGGGTCTCTGAGTGTGTTAGAGGGTCTTTGAGTGTGTTAGAGGGTCTCTGAGCGTGTTAGAGGGTCTCTGAGTGTGTTAGAGGGTCTCTGAGTTTGTTAGAGGGTCTCTGAGCGTGTTAGAGGGTCTCTGTTAGAGGGTCTCTGAGTGTGTTAGAGGGTCTTTGAGCATGTTAGAGGGTCTCTGAGTTTGTTAGAGGGTATTTGAGCGTGTTAGAGGGTCTCTGAGTGTGTTAGAGGGTCTTTGAGGATGTTAGAGGGTCTCTGAGTTTGTTAGAGGGTCTTTGAGCGTGTTAGAGGGTCTTTGAGCGTGTTAGAGGGTCTCTGAGTGTGTTAGAGGGTCTTTGAGCATGTTAGAGGGTCTCTGAGTGTGTTAGAGGGTCTCTGAGTGTGTTAGAGGGTCTTTGAGCATGTTAGAGGGTCTCTGAGTGTGTTAGAGGGTCTTTGATCGTGTTAGAGGGTCTTTGAGCATGTTAGAGGGTCTCTGAGTGTGTTAGAGGGTCTTTGAGCGTGTTAGAGGGTCTCTGAGCGAGTTAGAGGGTCTCTGAGTGTGTTAGAGGGTCTTTGAGCATGTTAGAGGGTCTCTGAGTGTGTTAGAGGGTCTTTGAGCGTGTTAGAGGGTCTCTGAGTGTGTTAGAGGGTCTTTGAGCATGTTAGAGGGTCTCTGAGCGTGTTAGAGGGTCTTTGAGCGTGTTAGAGGGTCTTTGAGTGTGTTAGAGGGTCTTTGAGCGTGTTAGAGAGTCTTTGAGCGTGTTAGAGGGTCTCTGAGTGTGTTAGAGGGTCTTTGAGCATGTTAGAGGGTCTCTGAGCGTGTTAGAGGGTCTTTGAGTGTGTTAGAGGGTCTTTGAGCGTGTTAGAGAGTCTTTGAGCGTGTTAGAGGGTCTCTGTTAGAGGGTCTTTGAGTGTGTTAGAGGGTCTTTGAGCATGTTAGAGGGTCTTTGAGTGTGTTAGAGGGTCTCTGAGCATGTTAGAGGGTCTCTGAGTGTGTTATAGGGTCTTTGAGCATGTTAGAGGGTCTTTGAGTGTGTTAGAGGGTCTTTGATCAAGTTAGAGGGTCTTTGAGCGTGTTAGAGGGTCTCTGAGCGTGTTAGAGGGTCTTTGATCAAGTTAGAGGGTCTTTGAGCGTGTTAGAGGGTCTCTGAGTGTGTTAGAGGGTCTTTGATCAAGTTAGAGGGTCTCTGAGCGTGTTAGAGGGTCTCTGAGTGTGTTAGAGGGTCTTTGATCAAGTTAGAGGGTCTTTGAGCGTGTTAGAGGGTCTCTGAGTGTGTTAGAGGGTCTTTGAGCGTGTTAGAGGGTCTTTGAGTGTGTTAGAGGGTCTCTGAGTGTGTTAGAGGGTCTTTGATCAAGTTAGAGGGTCTTTGAGCGTGTTAGAGGGTCTCTGAGTGTGTTAGAGGGTCTCTGAGTGTGTTAGAGGGTCTTTGAGCGTGTTAGAGGGTCTTTGAGTGTGTTAGAGGGTCTTTGAGCATGTTAGAGGGTCTCTGAGTGTGTTAGAGGGTCTCTGAGCATGTTAGAGGGTCTCTGTTGGAGGGTCTCTGAGCATGTTAGAGGGTCTCTGAGTGTGTTAGAGGGTCTCTGTTAGAGGGTCTCTGAGCGTGTTAGAGGGTCTTTGAGCGTGTTAGAGGGTCTTTGAGTGTGTTAGAGGGTCTTTGAGCATGTTAGAGGGTCTCTGAGTGTGTTAGAGGGTCTCTGAGCATGTTAAAGGGTCTCTGAGCGTGTTAGAGGGTCTCTGAGCATGTTAGAGGGTCTCTGAGTGTGTTAGAGGGTCTCTGTTAGAGGGTCTCTGAGCATATTAGAGGGTCTTTGAGCATGTTAGAGGGTCTTTGAGTGTGTTAGAGGGTCTTTGAGCGTGTTAGAGAGTCTTTGAGTGTGTTAGAGGGTCTCTGAGTGTGTTAGAGGGTCTTTGAGCATGTTAGAGGGTCTTTGAGCGTGTTAGAGGGTCTCTGAGTGTGCTAGAGGGTCTCTGTTAGAGGGTCTCTGTTAGAGGGTCTTTGAGCGTGTTAGAGGGTCTCTGAGTGTGTTAGAGGGTCTTTGAGCGTGTTAGAGGGTCTCTGTTAGAGGGTCTTTGATCGTGTTAGAGGGTCTCTGAGTGTGTTAGAGGGTCTCTGTTAGAGGGTCTCTGAGCATGTTAGAGTGTCTCTGAGTGTGTTAGAGGGTCTTTGATCAAGTTAGAGGGTCTTTGAGCGTGTTAGAGGGTCTCTGTTAGAGGGTCTTTGAGCGTGTTAGAGGGTCTCTGAGTGTGTTAGAGGGTCTCTGAGTGTGTTAGAGGGTCTTTGAGCGTGTTAGAGGGTCTCTGAGCATGTTAGAGGGTCTCTGAGCGTGTTAGAGGGTCTCTGAGTGTGTTAGAGGGTCTCTGTTAGAGGGTCTTTGAGCGTGTTAGAGGGTCTCTGAGTGTGTTAGAGGGTCTCTGAGTGTGTTAGAGGGTCTTTGAGCGTGTTAGAGGGTCTCTGAGCATGTTAGAGGGTCTCTGAGCGTGTTAGAGGGTCTCTGAGTGTGTTAGAGGGTCTCTGTTAGAGGGTCTCTGAGCATGTTAGAGGGTCTTTGAGTGTGTTAGAGGGTCTTTGAGCATGTTAGAGGGTCTTTGAGTGTGTTAGAGGGTCTTTGAGCGTGTTATAGGGTCTCTGTTAGAGGGTCTTTGAGCGTGTTAGAAGGTCTCTGAGTGTGTTAGAGGGTCTTTGAGCGTGTTAGAAGGTCTCTGAGTGTGTTAGAGGGTCTCTGAGTGTGTTAGAAGGTCTCTGAGTGTGTTAGAGGGTCTTTGAGCGTGTTAGAGGGTCTCTGTTAGAGGGTCTTTGAGCGTGTTAGAAGGTCTCTGAGTGTGTTAGAGGGTCTCTGTTAGAGGGTCTTTGAGCGTGTTAGAGGGTCTCTGAGTGTGTTAGAGGGTCTCTGAGTGTGTTAGAGGGTCTTTGAGCGTGTTAGAGGGTCTCTGAGCATGTTAAAGGGTCTCTGAGCGTGTTAGAGGGTCTCTGAGTGTGTTAGAGGGTCTCTGTTAGAGGGTCTCTGAGCATGTTAGAGGGTCTTTGAGTGTGTTAGAGGGTCTTTGAGGATGTTAGAGGGTCTTTGAGTGTGTTAGAGGGTCTCTGAGTGTGTTAGAGGGTCTTTGAGCGTGTTAGAGGGTCTCTGAGTGTGTTAGAGGGTCTCTGTTAGAGGGTCTTTGAGTGTGTTAGAGGGTCTTTGAGCGTGTTAGAGGGTCTTTGAGCGTGTTAGAGGGTCTCTGAGTGTGTTAGAGGGTCTCTGTTAGAGTGTCTTTGAGTGTGTTAGAGGGTCTTTGAGCATGTTAGAGGGTCTCTGAGTGTGTTAGAGGGTCTTTGATCGTGTTAGAGGGTCTCTGAGTGTGTTAGAGGGTCTCTGTTAGAGGGTCTTTGAGTGTGTTAGAGGGTCTCTGAGCATGTTAGAGGGTCTCTGAGTGTGTTAGAGGGTCTCTGTTAGAGGGTCTTTGAGTGTGTTAGAGGGTCTTTGAGCGTGTTAGAGGGTCTTTGAGCGTGTTAGAGGGTCTCTGAGTGTGTTAGAGGGTCTCTGTTAGAGGGTCTTTGAGTGTGTTAGAGGGTCTTTGAGCATGTTAGAGGGTCTCTGAGTGTGTTAGAGGGTCTTTGATCGTGTTAGAGGGTCTCTGAGTGTGTTAGAGGGTCTCTGTTAGAGGGTCTTTGATCGTGTTAGAGGGTCTCTGAGCATGTTAGAGGGTCTCTGAGTGTGTTAGAGGGTCTCTGTTAGAGGGTCTCTGTTAGAGGGTCTCTGAGCATGTTAGAGGGTCTTTGAGCGTGTTAGAGGGTCTCTGAGTGTGTTAGAGGGTCTCTGTTAGAGGGTCTTTGAGCGTGTTAGAGGGTCTTTGAGCGTGTTAGAGGGTCTCTGAGTGTGTTAGAGGGTCTTTGTTAGAGGGTCTCTGAGCGTGTTAGAGGGTCTTTGAGCGTGTTAGAGGGTCTCTGTTAGAGGGTCTCTGTTAGAGGGTCTCTGAGCATGTTAGAGGGTCTTTGAGCATGTTAGAGGGTCTCTGTTAGAGGGTCTTTGTTAGAGGGTCTCTGAGCGTGTTAGAGGGTCTTTGAGCATGTTAGAGGGTCTCTGTTAGAGGGTCTCTGTTAGAGGGTCTTTGAGCGTGTTAGAGGGTCTCTGAGTGTGTTAGAGGGTCTTTGAGCGTGTTAGGGGGTCTCTGTTAGAGGGTCTTTGAGCATGTTAGAGAGTCTCTGAGTGTGTTAGAGGGTCTTTGAGCATGTTAGAGGGTCTCTGTTAGAGGGTCTCTGTTAGAGGGTCTTTGAGCATGTTAGAGGGTCTCTGAGTGTGTTAGAGGGTCTTTGAGCATGTTAGAGGGTCTCTGAGCATGTTAGAGGGTCTTTGAGTGTGTTAGAGGGTCTCTGTTAGAGGGTCTCTGTTAGAGGGTCTTTGAGCATGTTAGAGGGTCTCTGAGTGTGTTAGAGGGTCTCTGTTAGAGGGTCTCTGTTAGAGGGTCTTTGAGCATGTTAGAGGGTCTCTGAGTGTGTTAGAGGGTCTTTGAGCATGTTAGAGCGTCTCTGAGCGTGTTAGAGGGTCTCTGCTAGAGGGTCTCTGTTAGAGGGTCTTTGAGCATGTTAGAGGGTCTTTGAGCGTGTTAGAGGGTCTCTGAGTGTGTTAGAGGGTCTTTGAGCATGTTAGAGGGTCTTTGAGCGTGTTAGAGGGTCTTTGAGCATTTTAGAGGGTCTCTGAGTGTGTTAGAGGGTCTTTGAGAGTGTTAGAGGGTCTTTGAGCATGTTAGAGGGTCTCTGAGTGTGTTAGAGGGTCTTTGAGCATGTTAGAGGGTCTCTGAGCATGTTAGAGGGTCTCTGTTAGAGGGTCTCTGTTAGAGGGTCTCTGTTAGTGGGTCTCTGAGTGTGTTAGAGGGTCTTTGAGCTTGTTAGAGGGTCTCTGTTAGAGGGTCTCTGTTAGAGGGTCTTTGAGCGTGTTAGAAGGTCTCTGAGTGTGTTAGAGGGTCTCTGTTAGAGGGTCTTTGAGCGTGTTAGAGGGTCTCTGAGTGTGTTAGAGGGTCTCTGAGTGTGTTAGAGGGTCTTTGAGCGTGTTAGAGGGTCTCTGTTAGAGGGTCTCTGAGCATGTTAGAGGGTCTCTGAGCGTGTTAGAGGGTCTCTGAGTGTGTTAGAGGGTCTCTGTTAGAGGGTCTCTGAGCATGTTAGAGGGTCTTTGAGTGTGTTAGAGGGTCTTTGAGGATGTTAGAGGGTCTTTGAGTGTGTTAGAGGGTCTTTGAGCGTGTTATAGGGTCTCTGAGTGTGTTAGAGGGTCTCTGAGTGTGTTAGAGGGTCTCTGTTAGAGGGTCTTTGAGTGTGTTAGAGGGTCTTTGAGCGTGTTAGAGGGTCTTTGAGCGTGTTAGAGGGTCTCTGAGTGTGTTAGAGGGTCTCTGAGTGTGTTAGAGGGTCTCTGTTAGAGGGTCTTTGAGTGTGTTAGAGGGTCTCTGAGCATGTTAGAGGGTCTCTGAGTGTGTTAGAGGGTCTCTGTTAGAGGGTCTTTGAGTGTGTTAGAGGGTCTTTGAGCGTGTTAGAGGGTCTTTGAGTGTGTTAGAGGGTCTCTGAGTGTGTTAGAGGGTCTCTGTTAGAGGGTCTTTGAGTGTGTTAGAGGGTCTTTGAGCATGTTAGAGGGTCTCTGAGTGTGTTAGAGTGTCTTTGATCGTGTTAGAGGGTCTCTGAGTGTGTTAGAGGGTCTCTGTTAGAGGGTCTTTGATCGTGTTAGAGGGTCTCTGAGCATGTTAGAGGGTCTCTGAGTGTGTTAGAGGGTCTCTGTTAGAGAGTCTCTGTTAGAGGGTCTCTGAGTGTGTTAGAGGGTCTCTGTTAGAGGGTCTCTGTTAGAGGGTCTCTGAGCATGTTAGAGGGTCTTTGAGCGTGTTAGAGGGTCTCTGAGTGTGTTAGAGGGTCTCTGTTAGAGGGTCTTTGAGCGTGTTAGAGGGTCTCTGAGTGTGTTAGAGGGTCTCTGTTAGAGGGTCTTTGTTAGAGGGTCTCTGTTAGAGGGTCTCTGAGTGTGTTAGAGGGTCTCTGTTAGAGGGTCTCTGTTAGAGGGTCTCTGAGCATGTTAGAGGGTCTTTGAGCGTGTTAGAGGGTCTCTGAGTGTGTTAGAGGGTCTCTGTTAGAGGGTCTTTGAGCGTGTTAGAGGGTCTCTGAGTGTGTTAGAGGGTCTCTGTTAGAGGGTCTCTGTTAGAGGGTCTCTGAGCATGTTAGAGGATCTTTGAGCATGTTAGAGGGTCTCTGAGTGTGTTAGAGGGTCTCTGTTAGAGGGTCTTTGATCGTGTTAGAGGGTCTCTGAGCATGTTAGAGGGTCTCTGAGTGTGTTAGAGGGTCTCTGTTAGAGGGTCTCTGTTAGAGGGTCTTTGAGCATGTTAGAGGGTCTCTGAGTGTGTTAGAGGGTCTTTGAGCATGTTAGAGGGTCTCTGAGTGTGTTAGAGGGTCTTTGAGCATGTTAGAGGGTCTCTGAGCGTGTTAGAGGGTCTCTGTTAGAGGGTCTCTGTTAGAGGGTCTTTGAGCATGTTAGAGGGTCTTTGAGCGTGTTAGAGGGTCTCTGAGTGTGTTAGAGGGTCTTTGAGCGTGTTAGAGGGTCTTTGAGCATTTTAGAGGGTCTTTGAGCGTGTTAGAGGGTCTTTGAGCATTTTAGAGGGTCTTTGAGCATGTTAGAGGGTCTCTGAGTGTGTTAGAGGGTCTTTGAGCGTGTTAGAGGGTCTTTGAGCATGTTAGAGGGTCTCTGAGCATGTTAGAGGGTCTCTGTTAGAGGGTCTCTGTTAGAGGGTCTCTGAGCATGTTAGAGGGTCTTTGAGCATGTTAGAGGGTCTCTGTTAGAGGGTCTTTGTTAGAGGGTCTCTGAGCGTGTTAGAGGGTCTTTGAGCATGTTAGAGGGTCTCTGTTAGAGGGTCTCTGTTAGAGGGTCTTTGAGCGTGTTAGAGGGTCTCTGAGTGTGTTAGAGGGTCTTTGAGCGTGTTAGGGGGTCTCTGTTAGAGGGTCTTTGAGCATGTTAGAGAGTCTCTGAGTGTGTTAGAGGGTCTTTGAGCATGTTAGAGGGTCTCTGTTAGAGGGTCTCTGTTAGAGGGTCTTTGAGCATGTTAGAGGGTCTCTGAGTGTGTTAGAGGGTCTCTGTTAGAGGGTCTCTGTTAGAGGGTCTTTGAGCATGTTAGAGGGTCTCTGAGTGTGTTAGAGGGTCTCTGTTAGAGGGTCTCTGTTAGAGGGTCTTTGAGCATGTTAGAGGGTCTCTGAGTGTGTTAGAGGGTCTTTGAGCATGTTAGAGCGTCTCTGAGCGTGTTAGAGGGTCTCTGCTAGAGGGTCTCTGTTAGAGGGTCTTTGAGCATGTTAGAGGGTCTTTGAGCGTGTTAGAGGGTCTCTGAGTGTGTTAGAGGGTCTTTGAGCGTGTTAGAGGGTCTTTGAGCATTTTAGAGGGTCTCTGAGTGTGTTAGAGGGTCTTTGAGCGTGTTAGAGGGTCTTTGAGCATGTTAGAGGGTCTCTGAGTGTGTTAGAGGGTCTTTGAGCATGTTAGAGGGTCTCTGAGCATGTTAGAGGGTCTCTGTTAGAGGGTCTCTGTTAGAGGGTCTCTGTTAGTGAATCTCTGAGTGTGTTAGAGGGTCTTTGAGCGTGTTAGAGGGTCTCTGTTAGAGGGTCTCTGTTAGAGGGTCTTTGAGCGTGTTAGAAGGTCTCTGAGTGTGTTAGAGGGTCTCTGTTAGAGGGTCTTTGAGCGTGTTAGAGGGTCTCTGAGTGTGTTAGAGGGTCTCTGAGTGTGTTAGAGGGTCTTTGAGCGTGTTAGAGGGTCTCTGTTAGAGGGTCTCTGAGCATGTTAGAGGGTCTCTGAGCGTGTTAGAGGGTCTCTGAGTGTGTTAGAGGGTCTCTGTTAGAGGGTCTCTGAGTGTGTTAGAGGGTCTCTGAGCATGTTAGAGGGTCTCTGAGTGTGTTAGAGGGTCTCTGTTAGAGGGTCTTTGAGCGTGTTATACGGTCTCTGAGTGTGTTAGAAGGTCTCTGAGTGTGTTAGAGGGTCTCTGAGTGTGTTAGAGGGTCTCTGTTAGAGGGTCTTTGAGTGTGTTAGAGGGTCTTTGAGCGTGTTAGAGGGTCTTTGAGCGTGTTAGAGGGTCTCTGAGTGTGTTAGAGGGTCTCTGAGTGTGTTAGAGGGTCTCTGTTAGAGGGTCTTTGATCGTGTTAGAGGGTCTCTGAGCATGTTAGAGGGTCTCTGAGTGTGTTAGAGGGTCTCTGTTAGAGAGTCTCTGTTAGAGGGTCTCGGAGTGTGTTAGAGGGTCTCTGTAAGAGGGTCTCTGTTAGAGGGTCTCTGAGCATGTTAGAGGGTCTTTGAGCGTGTTAGAGGGTCTCTGAGTGTGTTAGAGGGTCTCTGTTAGAGGGTCTTTGAGCGTGTTAGAGGGTCTCTGAGTGTGTTAGAGGGTCTCTGTTAGAGGGTCTTTGTTAGAGGGTCTCTGTTAGAGGGTCTCTGAGTGTGTTAGAGGGTCTCTGTTAGAGGGTCTCTGTTAGAGGGTCTCTGAGCATGTTAGAGGGTCTTTGAGCGTGTTAGAGGGTCTCTGAGTGTGTTAGAGGGTCTCTGTTAGAGGGTCTTTGAGCGTGTTAGAGGGTCTCTGAGTGTGTTAGAGGGTCTCTGTTAGAGGGTCTCTGTTAGAGGGTCTCTGAGCATGTTAGAGGGTCTTTGAGCATGTTAGAGGGTCTCTGAGTGTGTTAGAGGGTCTCTGTTAGAGGGTCTTTGATCGTGTTAGAGGGTCTCTGAGCATGTTAGAGGGTCTCTGAGTGTGTTAGAGGGTCTCTGTTAGAGGGTCTCTGTTAGAGGGTCTTTGTTAGAGGGTCTCTGAGCATGTTAGAGGGTCTTTGAGCATGTTAGAGGGTCTCTGTTAGAGGGTCTTTGTTAGAGGGTCTCTGAGCGTGTTAGATGGTCTCTGAGTGTGTTAGAGGGTCTTTGAGCGTGTTAGGGGGTCTCTGTTAGAGGGTCTCTGAGTGTGTTAGAGGGTCTTTGAGCATGTTAGAGGGTCTCTGTTAGAGGGTCTCTGTTAGAGGGTCTTTGAGCATGTTAGAGGGTCTCTGAGTGTGTTAGAGGGTCTTTGAGCATGTTAGAGGGTCTCTGAGTGTGTTAGAGGGTCTTTGAGCATGTTAGAGGGTCTCTGAGCGTGTTAGAGGGTCTCTGTTAGAGGGTCTCTGTTAGAGGGTCTTTGAGCATGTTAGAGGGTCTTTGAGCGTGTTAGAGGGTCTCTGAGTGTGTTAGAGGGTCTTTGAGCGTGTTAGAGGGTCTTTGAGCATTTTAGAGGGTCTTTGAGCATGTTAGAGGGTCTTTGAGCGTGTTAGAGGGTCTCTGAGTGTGTTAGAGGGTCTTTGAGCATGTTAGAGGGTCTTTGAGCGTGTTAGAGGGTCTTTGAGCGTGTTAGAGGGTCTTTGAGCATGTTAGAGGGTCTCTGAGCATGTTAGAGGGTCTCTGTTAGAGGGTCTCTGTTAGAGGGTCTCTGTTAGTGGGTCTCTGAGTGTGTTAGAGGGTCTTTGAGCATGTTAGAGGGTCTCTGTTAGAGGGTCTCTGTTAGAGGGTCTCTGTTAGAGGGTCTCTGAGCATGTTAGAGGGTCTTTGAGCATGTTAGAGGGTCTCTGTTAGAGGGTCTCTGTTAGAGGGCCTCTGAGCATGTTAGAGGGTCTCTGAGTGTGTTAGAGGGTCTTTGAGCATGTTAGAGGGTCTCTGAGCGTGTTAGAGGGTGTCTGTTAGAGGGTCTCTGTTAGAGGGTCTTTGAGCATGTTAGAGGGTCTTTGAGCGTGTTAGAGGGTCTTTGAGCATTTTAGAGGGTCTCTGAGTGTGTTAGAGGGTCTTTGAGCATGTTAGAGGGTCTTTGAGCGTGTTAGAGGGTCTCTGAGCATGTTAGAGGGTCTCTGTTAGAGGGTCTCTGTTAGAGGGTCTCTGTTAGTGGGTCTCTGAGTGTGTTAGAGGGTCTTTGAGCATGTTAGAGGGTCTCTGTTAGAGGGTCTCTGTTAGAGGGTCTCTGAGCATGTTAGAGGGTCTTTGAGTGTGTTAGAGGGTCTCTGTTAGAGGGTCTCTGTTAGAGGGCCTCTGAGCATGTTAGAGGGTCTTTGAGCGTGTTAGAGGGTCTCTGTTAGAGGGTCTCTGAGCTCTCTCAGACTGGATCTGAGCACTAAAGCGTTATGGTATCGTAGGAGCGTGAGCGATACATCGAGATCTCATTAACTCTCGCTCCTCCCTGGATGTCTCTCTGTAGTGTTTCTCCTCTGAGGTCATTTTGTTTCTTAGCTTTGTCACTTCCTTCATCCGTCTGAAACTTCTGCTGTTCCTTCTCTGCACCTCGTGTTGTTCTTTTGAACGACTTTCCTATCAGAACATTAGACAGTTTAAATGGAGCCCCCCCCCCCCCCCCCCGCCTCAGTGATCCACGGTGACACCAAGCTCTGATGATGGTGTCAGTTATCTGGAGTCATAAAAAGATAAACAAGAGGCTGCTTCCCTTTCTGTCATGCAAATGTAAATAAAGTTAGTGTGTGTGTGTGTGTGTGTGTGTGTGTGTGTGTGTGTGTGTGTGTGTGTGTGTGTGTCTCTGTATGTGTGTGTGTGTCTCTGTATGTGTGTGTGTGTCTCTGTGTGTGTCTGTCTCTGTATGTATGTGTGTGTGTGTGTGTGTGTGTGTGTGTGTGTGTGTGTGTGTGTGTGTGTGTATGTGTGTGTGTGTGTGTGTGTGTGTTTGTGTGTGTGCGTGTGTGTGTGTGTGTCTCTGTATGTGTGTGTCTGTCTCTGTGTGTGTGTGTCTGTCTCTGTATGTATGTGTGTGTGTGTGTGTGTGTGTGTGTGTGTGTGTGTGTGTGTGTGTGTGTGTGTGTGTGTGTCACACTGTGAATGAATCAAAGTAAATATCTAAGTGGTCATGAACACATCTGTCCATCAGACAGAAAGCTGCTGTGCCTCCTGTCATCATTAATGGACGTCTCTTTAAAATAGAGAGGAGAGAGGAGTTCTCATTTCTCTAACCGCCTGCTGCTTCCACTCCTCTCTCCTCGGCTCCCCTCCTCGGCTCCTCCGCTCGCATCTCCTGTGGGCGGGACTAAGTCTCGAGGAGAGGAGTCGAGGAGAGGAGTCAAGGAGGGGAAATCCCAGAAATGAGATGCGGCCCAGGAGTCACGATGTACATAGAAAACAGGAAGTTAAATAAAGAGTCACGCTGATCAGTTAACGGAACATTAGGGATATAAATATGATCTGTGTTCTGTGGAGGGTTAGAGACATGTCTGGCTGTTTCATTGACATGTTCAGCTGCTTTGATCAGTGAACTAAATGGTATTCAAAGCTTAAAATAATAAAACATAATGTTATATTTAGTGGTTTTGAACAGGACTGATGTTTGATTAAAAAAGTGAATTAAAATGGTATTGTAATATTTGTATTTTTTATTTGTTTTCTAAGAATTAATAAAAAAAATAAAAATGTAATGACTTTTTTCTCAGAACTATGATAATAATCTAACTTAAACTCAAACTGCCGCTGGGCCCAGAAAGAAAACCTTAAGCAGGGAATAATGTCCAATGTCCAGGCAGAAGATCCTTTCATCCGTTTATTTTAGTTTTCCAATAAAATACAGAGAACAATGATTTCCACCTTTCTCCCTCTCTGGCTGTCGCTCCTTGTAGAAAACCATATGCTCAAACTGGTGCCCCCCCCAACCTGTGATCAATATATGCTAATCACCAGGAGCCCACACCTCCTTCAAAATAAAAGCAGAACTACTGCAACTACAATTATTACCATAATTAATTATTCATTCACTAAAACAAAAACGGCTAGAAAATAAATGTTTAATTCTACATTAACATAAACCAATATTTAGCTCCAACTCTGAATGTAATGTTAGTTCAGTGAAGGCAGGATGTGCTCATCTAAACGTATTATTGTCATGCTCTTAAACTTTCTCCAGTGGGGGGCCAT
>NW_027639639.1:0-2000 GCF_949606895.1 Notothenia rossii
CAGAGCCGGCCAGCTAACCAATCAGAGCAGACTGGGCTCTGGTTTCAGACAGAGGGTGAAAAGAGGTGCTGCAGCACAGACAGTATGAGAACAATAAAGAGGTTTTTGAACATTAAAGCATGGAGACATGTAGAGACACTACATACTGATATACACCTGAACATCAGCAGGAGAGGACTCTTTAAAGTAGAGACACTACATACTGATATACACCTGAACATCAGCAGGAGAGGACTCTTTAAAGTAGAGACACTACATACTGATATACACCTGAACATCAGCAGGAGAGGACTCTTTAAAGTAGAGACACCACATACTGATATACACCTGAACATCAGCAGGAGAGGACTCTTTAAAGTAGAGACACTACATACTGATATACACCTGAACATCAGCAGGAGAGGACTCTTTAAAGTAGAGACACTACATACTGATATACACCTGAACATCAGCAGGAGAGCACTCTTTAAAGTAGAGACATTACATACTGATATACACCTGAACATCGGCAGGATATGTCCTCTTTAAATGTTTAGCTTTATGCAAGACCGCATAAACAACAACCATGTGATTCCTTTATTCGTTTAACGGATGCTTCATGATACATAAAATATATTTTACTCAACCTTTAAGTAACTAGGTATGAGAAAAATAAAGAGCTTTTTGAACATTAAAGCATGGAGAAATGTCACAGAAGAGGCACAAAATACAAATATTGACTTGAATATGAACAAGTAAGTACCTATGACACAAATATAGCACGGCAGTATGATGTCAATTTCTGCCTGCGTCTCTGATAAAACCGAATTATAAAAAAGATAGAGTGAAAATGTAATTAAGGAACTATAATGAGAACATAGTCATTGACAGAAAACCAATGCAGATCAGGCACGCTGAATAATTAGAGACCATTTATAACTAGATGTATGATGTATTATATTTTGTATCCCCCACCCCCAAACATTTTTTTTTTAAAATAATGTAAAAGCTGCTTATGGATTCAGATAATGTGGCATGCTGATTAATACTCGATGCACTACCTATATTAATCTCTTCCTCACAAGTTGATGTATAGCTTGACCTATCGCACTAGCAAGCATCCTGCATTTCAGGTAGGTTACTGCCATGGATGTATAATGAGAACTGGATACAGCGTGGGAAGTGGGGTCTCGTTCTTTCCTCTGAGAGCTGCTCATTGGCACATGAGGACAAAATGGGTTATGACTAGAAAGGATCCGTCTAGTGTAAATATGACTTCACGTTCTCGTTGTAACTCTCGTTGTAATCGGAGCGGATCGGAAACACATCTACAGCAGTAACATGATGCAACATACACATTAATGCAGCAGCAATATTAATAGAGAAACATCAGACATAATAGTAAAACACTGAAAGGGAACATTTTATTGCACCAGGAGCTATCTTGGGACTTTTACTGCGACAACGTTGACTTGCCTGTGAATAAAAAATAAACCATAGTGTTGGTGATCTACAGTGCTGTCATTCTTCTTTGAACACCACAGGGCTCTCAAGTTTTGAACAGAGTTCAGAGTGAGATTTTGGCAGCGGTGTTTGGTACTCCAACTTCTGGCTCCCCTCAAAGTTCCCATGAAGCCCTCTGTACCGCGAATGTCAACGGGGGGGGGGGGGGCTAGTGGAGTATGAAGCCCTCTGTATCGCGAATGTCAACGTTGCGCCGCGACTTGGTGGGCGGTACCCTGGAAAGAAATGCGTGAGACTTGAGAGCCCTGACACCAGCAAGACCGTTAACACCCTATTTCAACAATCACACTCCCTGTCATTGACATAATTAATAGATAGTTTAGCTTCTCACCATCATTTGCTGTGGCCCACTGATGGTAACGATCGTAACTGGAAGGCTGCCTGCCAAACGTAAACATTCAGCTATGTGACTTGCAAACTCTCGCGAGAGTTTTACACAAGACGGATCCTTTCTAGCCATAACCGACAAAATGGCCCAACTTTTGAGAGAGCTAAAC
>NW_027639638.1:0-16629 GCF_949606895.1 Notothenia rossii
GGTAGACCAAATGTTTGGAAATGCATGTGTGTATAATAGGAAGACAATCACGCAGGAGAGGGCCTCATCTTGCGGAGGGAGCCTCAACCGAGCCGCAATTGTCTTCTTAGACAGGTGTGCACACCCTTGAAATGTCAAAGCTGCTGATTATATTAAACTGCTTCACTTCATATAATTAACAAAGCCAACTCGTTGCACTAAAACTGCAAAAAGTTGAATTTAATTAAATGATTCCATTTCACACAACTGAGGTTGGTTGGTTGAAAGCGATTCATTTTAATTTGATTCTTTAAAACGTACAATTATTGCTTTCAACCAATATAATACAATGATGTTACATTTGTTGACATTTTACAAGTCAACATTTGATTTTTGTCAGTGCGGGATGATCCAGTTTGCAGGGATGTTAGCTTCTACTCCCTCTTTATATTCAGATCACTCTGGCTCTAAACTCAAAGTAGCGCTTTCTCTCCTGTCCCACCCCTCTGCAGTCTTTTTATACTTTCTGAGAGAAAGACAAAGGCAGAGATCGAAGGTTCAGAGGGCTGCCCTGAGGCAAACACACACACACACACACACACACACACACACACACACACACACACACACACACACACACACACACACACACACACACACACACACACACACACACACACACACACACACACACACACACACACACACACACACACACACACACACACACACACACAGGTTACCTTCTGTCTGTTTGACTGATGCAACAACGCTTCAGGAAGAATAGGCAATGTTCAAACTTTTCTTTAAAGGTACCACGTGAAGACAAAATAAATATAATAATAATAAGAACGTATGCAGAAGCAAGAAGTGACAACTAAAGTTACATACGTGGGAGAAGCAGAGTTCAAGCTCAGTGATTGCATTAAAACAATTTATGTTCTCAACTCTTCTCAGCACTGGGACAGCAGAACTTAAGATGTACGTTTATTTACTGGATCGCTGTTAACGTTCACTATTTGTATATCAGCCTGATGCTTGAAGCTTAAAATCATTCATGGTCTTTACAGAGTGGAGCTGGACTTTAAATGCGTGGACAGTGCAGGAAACAGAAACCTTTTTAAAGCTGAGTGATCATTTATATTCACAGTTGGACACATTTCAATGTGCCAAGAAAACTTTCCAGCACCAGAGGACCAACTGTCAGCTCTGATCTGTATTTGGCTTTTAGGTTTGACCCGTTGCAGCTCAAATACCATCTTCATCGCTTATCAACAATTCAATGCCAATCACTCTTTCATGTGTTTCTTTTTGCCTTGAAGATGCTGATAAGTTGAGATGCATAATCAATACAGTTTGATATGAAAAGTATGATTGGTGCTCTTAGTGGTTTTTTGTTTTTGGATGACTGATTTTTAAGATATCGCCAAACTTTTTTATATTTTTGGATACACTTATACCAGAACATTTCCAAGGTTCATTGTTGCTTAATGTGATTTTAGAATTAAATGTAGCATTGCTAGATAAAACCTTAAAACTATGATATGTAGGTTCAACCCCTTGATCATCATCATTAAGGTTTTATCTGTTGCAATGTTGTGCACACATAGAGCCTGTTTTCCATATCTTACCTGCATATTCTTCAAATCATTTGGCAACCATTGAGCAAAACTAAAGACATGAACAAAGACTTGTATATAGAAATTATTCCATCCATCCATCCATCCATCTTCTCCCGCTTATCCGTGGTCGGGTCGTGGAGGTATCAGTTCCAGCAGAGAGCCCCAAACTTTTCTTTCCCTGGCCCCATCAACCAGCTCTGACTGGGGGATCCCAAGGCGCTCCCAGGCCAGCGAAGAGATATAATCCCTCCACCTGGTTCTAGGTCTACCCCTCGGTCTCCTCCCAGCTGGACGTGCCTGGAACACCTCCCTAGGGAGGCGCCCATGTGGCATCCTAACTAGGTGCTGTTAGAAATTAAAATCAATGTTTTGATGGTATAATGTAGCTTAAACATACCGTCTGTTTAAATGCTGTTTTATACTGAAAAAAAAAAGAAATTCTCGTGCACAACCAGTTGTTAAGCTTTTATTCTGAAAATCCTTCATCTCCGGTTAGCATTTAGCATGTGGCTAATATACTATTTCCTGAAGAGGTGAATTTAGTAGCGAAATGATATGGAGTGATGCACACCGAAACCTATTGATTTAACACTACAACTATAGATGTCGGGATACTACCATGCTGAATATTAAAGGAAGGTACAGTTTATTTGAATACATTATTGTTTACAGACGTGGGTAGCATGTTACAACATCCGGAACTCCACCGGAAACCAAAATGCCGTGAAGTATTTCCAGTATTTTTAGAGTATTGATTACAGCGTTTAGAATGTGTAAAATGAAAAGTGATGAAAGAGAATATGAGGAGAAGAGGCGTGTTTAAGTATATATTGAATGTACAATGTCACATTGGTGAAAGGAGGGCGGAAGATTACGCCACAGCCGCCATTGAAGAGGAGGAGCCGAATTAGATATATAGAGAGGTGACGGAGCTTTGTGGGGTCTCTTCTGCTCGGCCGACCACTGGAGAGGAAGCTGCAGCTTTTCTCTACTCACCTGAACAATATCCTGCTTGTAACATACCCGCGCCATTTTAATTAAAGTACCCATTTGAACCTTAAGCCAGAGACTCCATTAGTCTCATTTTTAAAGCTTCTCTCCTGGACGCGAGAATAACGAACATAGTTAACAGTGCCCGAACCACCTCAACTGGCTCCTTTCGACGCGAAGGAGGAGCGGTTCAACTCCGAGTCCCTCCCGGATGACTGAACTTCTCACCTTATCCCTAAGTGAGACACCAGCCACCCTGCGGAGGAAACCCATCTCGGCCGCTTGTATCCGCGATCTCGTTCTTTCTGTCATGACAATAGAAATCATTAAACAACTTAAATTGACTTTGACCATTGAACACCATGATGTCATTTTTACAGTCTTGGTGAGTTGGACATTTTCTTATGTGAATGAGATACATGTAAGTCAGTTGATGTAATAATGACAGCCTCAATCCCCATTTTTAGGGTATAAATCATGAGTGTTCCAGTTGAACAGAAATACAATCTCAAGGTTTTATAGTTAGTACGGGACGGGTGGCGCAGTGGTCTGTGCGTTTGATCATCAGATCAAGGGGGTGTTGGGGAACTCCAGTTCGAAACCCGCTCCCGCCCCACTGCTTCAGGCCGTTGTGTCCTTGGGCAAGACACTTCACTCGAATTTGCTCCTGTGGGTATTGTCCACACTACATGTATAATATCAATGTGTATTTGTAAAAGTGCCTTGATGACTTTGAGGTGTGAAGATGGGCGGTGTGGCGCAGTGCATTGATCAAGGGGGTGAAACCCGCCGCCGCTGCGCCTGTAAAGCCGTTGTGTCCTTGGGCAAGACACTTCACCTGAATTTGCTCCTGTGGGTATTGTCCACAGTAGATGACAGTAGTATGTATGATCTGTATTTGTAAAGCGCTTTGAGTCATTGATAAAGCGCTATAATAAATATAAGGATTATTATAGTAGCCAATGATAACTCATATTTAAATATAAGGGGTAAAAAGAGACATGGCTACGAGGAATCATCTCTTTCCCAGCGTTAACTTCAAACCTTGTCAACATGCCTTACTGATGGCAGAAAACAGGAACAGTTGCACACACACAGAAATGACACTGAATGGAAGGGGATGGAAGTGACATTGATCTTTGAGAAGCAGGACTAGGAGGTTGGAAAAGAGAGGAGGAGAAAGGGAAGAACGAAGCGGCAAAGAAGAACAAGATGAAAAGGACTCAATGTGGTCTCTGTGACTCATCACATCGGACCAAAATAAGCACAGATTTCTCCGCATCGCTGCTCCTTGACAGCTGTCAATATCACGAAAGAGGAAGAGGTGGAAGAGGAGGAGAGGAGGTGGAGGATTGCGCGAAGGACAGATGGTTGGAGACTGTTTCATCACTGATGCTAAGGGACAGCTGTCAATAAAAGGGAGAGCAAAGAAGACATAGGGATGACTGCAGGGAAGGAAGGGAGGGAGAATGGCAAGGTGACACAGACAAAGTGTCAGTTACTGCGAGGCAGGGAGGAAAGTGGTGAAAGACAAAGGGAAAGAAAATGACAATGTGCAGAAAGTCGGTGAAACATAGTGATGAGTTTGTCACTGTCACGAGAGAACGACGAGAGGGAGTGATGTGTTCGTCCGACTGCCAGTTTACTTCTCTAACTGCAGCAAAACACTCAGAAAAACACACAACAGGAGAGAAGCACACTCCAACAAAGTGCGGAGAGGAAAAACATCCTACGAAAAAAACACTCCACTCATTTTATAACTAGTTTGCCCTCTCAAGAACACCACTTCTAACATAATGTTCTTTTTCTGAGTGTAAGCACTCATTTGGAAAGCGTGACTGGACAATTGTCACAAATGTTTGAAGGCTTTTTGATGTCAGTCGATGGTTGGAATAAAAAAAAAGTGTATCAGCAAGAAACAAAAAGCTACTTGGCAGTGAACAAACTTTTTTTAATAGATTTTTTAAACCACTGGAAATCAGACGACCTCCACACAAAGGCAATACATGCATGTGTCCGACCACATTAACGTGTGAAGTGGCTTATTTGCGTACCAAAAATTTAGCAGACCAACACCAGCCTTCAACTGATGTCATGTCATATTACCACCTGTTGAAAATAGGTCCAATTTATATTTGGTTAACCTGTTGAACCCCATCCCTGTTTTTCAGGTCTCAGGCTCGAAAATGACATTTCCAGAACAAATGACCATAACTACACTTCTAAGGGGAAAATTAGCCAGTTGGATGTAGAAAAAATCAATATAGATGTTTTTTATTTTAAAGAAAATTCAGATTGAACATAGTAAAAAACTGTACATTTTAGTGTCCGTCCAAAAATTCTTTTTTACTTATAGTGAAAACCACCCTCGAATGATGGGATGGTAGACTAAAAGCTTTAGGAATCCAAAGTACAACATATAATAAGTACCCTGTATCAAGATTGATGCAAAACAAGTGACATTTGAACTTTTTAGAGAGATTTAGCAAAAACAACTCCACCTCTGGGGTGATTTGGGTGGAAATGGGCGTTTTTGCCGTTTCTCTGGAACCCATCGGTCGATTTTGGTGATTGACATATTTTTTTAACCGTTAGAGCCAATAGAATCGAAGGAGAATGTCCACATACACACACACATTAACAAAAAGAAGTGTCGGCTTTGCGCATGCAGTTTTGGCCAGAGCGAACCTATCTCTCGCTCTGACATCTGAAAATGGAAAAGTCGGTTTATTGCTTATGGATTATCAGAAATCCTTTCAAAGGGACACAGACACATTTAATTAACCTATGGATTAACATTCATCAGAGTTTTTATCATTTTAATGCCATTGAAGACCACTTTTGACAAGACAACGACAAAGGTAAGCCATTTTGCCGTTTTAGCTACCTAGCGTCACATGTTTTGATGTCTGTTTTTGTTTATAAAGTCGCAAGTTCCTATCATGGAGTGATAATGTAGGTACCGATCGATTCTGTGTCATCTCACGATGCTAATCGATGGGTTGGACGTGCAGCTATGATAATTGTGTTTTAAAAAAAAAAAAAGATCAGTTAGCTGAGTTTCTTCCCGTTACGTTGATATAAAACATTCATAGTTTATTAAATATTAAGAAGCTCTCCTTCCGCTGTTTCCTGCAGATGATGCGTTTTTCCGCAAGGGGGCGTGGGGATGGGGTTCAACAGGTTAACACTGTAAGAAATTAAAATCAATGTTTAATGACGGAATTTCGTTTAAACATAGCTAAGCTTAAAACTGTTTTATTCTGAAAACATTTCCGGTTAGCATTCGTCTGTGGCTAACGTTGTTGCTAAAGTTTATTTTGAAAAGCTTTACCGGAAAAAGTCTTGGGAATATCAACAGTGAGCTTAACTTCCGTTTTTTTATTAACAGCGATTACAGCCGTTCAAATGCATTAAATAAAAAATCATGAAAAAGAGTATGAGGAGAAGAGGCGTGTAGAGTTACACAATGAAGACACAACGTCTAAATCCTCTGTTTTCCGCGACATCGGACATAGAAGACCGGGGTGGGAGTTCCCCCTGCGTCAGCACAGCCGCCATTGAAGAGGAGGAGCCAAATGATGAGATAGGTGACGGAGCTTTATTGGCTCTCTTTCCACGGCCGCGACTGCGAGACAGCAGCTGCTCTCTCTACCACCTTCTGTTTGTTCCATTACCGCGCTATTTAATTAAAGTACCCATTTGAACCTTCTGAGAGACTCCATTCGTTTCTTTATTTAAGCTTCTCTCCTGGACGCGAGAACAAGAAACACATCTAACAACACCTGAGAAAACTATTCTTTAGCTGCTCCACTTTCTTCACCAGCTGGATGTTGTCTAGAGCTGAGTAGGTAGCAAACAGTGGGTGTATAGCTTTTATTTTGTTTCCACAGATGCCAGTTGCTGCTGGAAACAAGATTAATGAGAGCAGTGAGGGTGAATCAAACATTAACTATGCTGTAAAAACTAAAACTAGCCACAACAAGTCAAAGACCTTTGCTGGTTATTCTGTGGGTTTGATAATGTACGTCCAAATACCGCCTTTTTCTGATCGCTACCCTATTTTTCTCATTGATTCCGATGAGAACAGAGAGCATGCGGTCGGAAACAACCATCTCGACAAACAGTGCTCAGCGTCCTTCATTGAGTGCTCCAGCTTTTTGTGTGCCAGCTGCTCCAAGCAAGTTGACATTTGTTTACCTTTCAGAAAGGCCAGAAAAAGGTGATATGTGGAAACAGGCTCTTAGTGACCTCTAACACATCACACAAAATCTATTTGACCTATTATTCACGTACACATTTTGATTAGTGGAGAGATTTTGCAGCATTCTCGATATTAATTAAAGGGTTGCAAATGCCTTGATGTACTTGATACACGATCTACAAAAATATTTTGTATTACTGCCGATTTTTATACCTATATTCCATTCCATTCCAATGTAAGTACTGTTATATATTTTATTATGTTTCTGTGTTATTAATTCTTCTTTTACTTTTATGTACGCACCACGACATCCTGTCAAATTCCTCGTACATGTAAACCTATACAAACCTGATTCTGATGTCATTATTATTACTTTTGTTTGTTTCTATACTGTAGGTTATTTTCAAGCTCAGGTTTCCAATTTCTTTTTTGTTCTGAATGAAAGCTAAGAGCTGCTGTTGCTGGATTTGGCACTGCAATACTGTAGGTCACTAAGCCTTCGTCAGGGTCAATAAAAACGACCTGAATACGGTAAAGAAACTGAAGCCAAACCCAGACATCAGAGGAGTCCAGCTGTGTGAACCCTGAATGCATCACACCAGCATTTCCCCAGTGTTCCATCAGGAGGACAGTGAAGTAGATTGATTTGGGGCCAAGTCGTGGCCTCATGGCTTTGGCGAGAGATATTACAATGGAGCTCTGTTCAAACCACTTCCATCCCTCCATCCCCACCCTCACTACACCCCCAACCCCTTTCACTCTATCTCTCTCTGGGGATGGAGAGCCTTCATTTTAATAAAAGCTGTTGCAGCACTACTGGAAGTCCACAGAGTCTGGATTAACCTGCAGAAAGTGGGTCACCTCCCATGACCGCACATTTCAAAGCATAAATACCTACATTCAAATTCACACATTCATATGTTCAAATCCAATTTTGTGATATTTTGCAGTCTTTATTTTCACTTTTACGTTGAATATGTTTACATTTACGTCAGAGGCAGACCTCGTCATTTATTTGGGATGTGTGATTGTTGTTCTATATACATTAAATGTGACTTTTACTATATTGATTTGCTGTCCTTTTTTTTACTACCTCTGTATAGCGACTTTGAGCACCTGTAAAAGCGCTTACAAAACAAATGTATTATTATTGTTATTATTATTATTATTATTATCATCTTCCTATTATCAACATAGTTCAGCTGCATTAGTGGGACTTTATCTAATCGAAGAAGCACAGAGCATTATGGGTGCTGCAGGAATGAACATGTGGATATGTATCGGCTTTCTAGCACTTCCTGTGTCCTTGTGTGGAAGTCAATGGTTTTCTGACTGTGCTTTTGTTTAGGAGAGTGAAATAACGTCTGTGGATTTGTTCCACGACATCATGCCAACATTAATCAAAAAAAAAATGTCTTCAAAATATGCCTTTTTCTTAGAATTTGCTTTTTTCTTTCACAATATGCTTTTTTCTTAAAATGTGCTTTTTCTTTCAAAATATGCTTTTCTCAGAATCTGACTTTTTTCTTTCAAAATATGCTTTTTTCAGAATTTGACTTTTTTTTTTAATATGCTTTTTTCTTAGAATTTGCTTTTTCTTTCAAAATATGCTTTTTTCAGAATTTGACTTTTTTTTTAAAAATATGCCTTTTCCCAGAATTTGACTGTTTTCTTTCAAAATATGATTTTTTCAGAATTTGACTTTTTTTTCTTCAAAATATGCCTTTTTCTTAGAACCTGTTCTTTTCTTAGAATTTGACTTTTTTTCTTCAAAATATGCCTTTTTCTAAAAATAAGTTACTTTTTTTTGAAAATGTTAATTTATTTCAAAATGTCACTTTTTTGACTTATTTTCCAGAATTCGGCTTTTCTTTTGAAATCATTTTGTGACATTCTCAGTGAAGAGACTTGCAATTATTTGCCTTAGACTTCTTCTTTCTGACGTTGTCATTTATGAAGTTATAACCCTATCCGATAATAATCCAATGCAGAGGCAATAATGTAATATAGCCTAGTACATTATTTTATATCATGTATTTTTATATAGTCTTAAAGTTACAACCGACCCTGAGTGAGACCATAATGCTGATTCGGCCCGCGATGAAATTGAGTTAGACACACCTGATCCTGATCGATATGAATTAACCCAAGATCCTATAAAGTGTTTGCAATCTTTACCAATCCATGTGAGGAGTTGATCACATTAAACAAAGTTACCCACTTCTATTCTAATGAACGCATGGTGCCTGTGTTAACAGAATTCACATCACATCTGCACAGTGTCTGTTATTCGATGGGATTTGTCGTCTGGTTGTGTCGTATTTATAATTTGTTCCCTGAACTTCACGCAGTTTCTGGCCTGATTGCAATGAAGACATGAAAACACAGAAGAGCAGCTGCTGCCGGCTGTAACCTCGATGCTGACTGAGATAAAAGTGACTGTCAGATAACTCATAAAATACTAAAACAAGACGATTGTTTTGGGAAGTGTTTGTCAATTAAGTCTATGCCCTGGTTTTTTAATGTACAGACCCAGTTGGAAGTCCTTCAGTTAAACTTAAATTATTTTAGGAATACACATCGTGGACCCAATCATCCACAACAATACATTTTGACAAATTGCACCTTACGTGGAAGGGTCCAATTATTAGGGGGCAGGGCTAAAAAAATGGACCCTTTTCATTTCAGTACATGCTAACACCAATAGATGGTAATGGTTTGTTAATGAAGGATTACCATGCACTAAATGTCTCAAAAACTCACTTCAGCCACATTCAAGCTTCTGTGTATTTTCTTAAATCTGAGTGACAAGATTGGGGTAAGTGAAAAACCTAAATATGAACGGAAATCCCGTTGGAGAAAGATACGTTATATCATGGCTTAGATTAGTTTGCTTGAAAAGAAAAAGGAGGCAGTGAGGAGGAAGCCACCCAGACAAATGTTTGTATTTGTGTCTTTGTGTCTGTGCTTTGAGGTGCAGAGGTGATCAGGGATTAAAATGAGAACCACCAGAACACAGGAACAGAAGACAAGTGTCAACAGACAGGAACAGCGGCATATTTATATCTTCTTTTTCTGCTACGCTTACGTTTCCACTTCACACGAAACAAGCTGAAACCCTCAACACAAAGAGGGCACACTGTATGCGTGTGTGTGTGTGTGTGTGTGTGTGTGTGTGTGTGTGTGTGTGTGTGTGTGTGTGTGTGTGTGTGTGTGTGGGCATAACACAGAGGGATAATTTTGTGCATGTGAGTGGAACAGCACTGTTGGTTAGACAGTATATATAGCATAATAAGCCCTGAGAGCTCTTTTATCCTGAGGCATCTGTCTAGTTCCTCTGATTGACTCCGGAGGTAGTGTGTGTGTGTGTGTGTGTGTGTGTGTGTGTGTGTGTGTGCCCTTATTTATTCCAGTGTTCCTCAATTGACTCTGTAGGTGATGTTACATGCTGTGAGCCTGAATATCTCTGTGACCTATTTTCTTGCCATTTCCATGTTTCTGAACGTTTGTCAGGTGGCACAGCAGCAGCAGCAGGGAGAACTGGTTTGCTGCTGAAGTGAAGTGATAGCCTCTTTTCTACCGTTGGGTGTCTCTATTTCCCTCTCGTTCTCTCCCATGTCACCACTTTTTCCTCTCGTATCTGTACTTTCCTTCATCTGCCTCCCTCTTTGCTCTTTTTCACCACTCTGTCCGCCTTTATCTATTATTTGCTCCTGGCTTTCTGAAACACTCTCATTTTAAAATACATTTATTGCCATTTAGCTGTCACACAAAAGCTAAAGAGATTTGTAAAATGTCTTATTTCTGGACATCTATATTGCAGATCTTCGCCTTCATAATTGCACACAACAGTTAAATGATATGATGATGTGCAAAGCCGCGTGGGAAAATTTCAGTTCTTTCATCTTGGTATGACCTGTAGGGTATGGACGTTTTTTTGTTTGACACTAATAAGTGACAGAGAGACTCCCTCTGGAGGGAACACAGGGATTTTAGCCTTTGCAGACCATTTACATGCACAAAAAACTATAGTACACACTACAGGTGAGCGAATACCCCAAAAAGCTTAATACGGCCTCGATAATATTCAGTTTGCCGTTATTCTTGAAAGTTTCTGAGTTGCTACGTGAATCTGGTTTCAGGCTGGAAAGTCTCTAATACCCCTTTCACACCAAGGCTTTTCCCGTTCTCCGTGCTAGAGCTTTTCTGGTTCGGAACCGGTTCTTCGGGTCAGCTCCCTCTCTGTTCACACCACTCAGAGCCCGACTGGTGCTGCGTCATTGCGTCATCGTTTGCGTCATGACGTAACCGTTTGCGTGCCTGCTTCATAAAGCCAAACCGCGCAGAAACCCCTCACAGCTGACATCGACAACAACAACAATGGCCGATTGTATTGAAGCGCTACTCGTTTTGCTCTGTCGAAACGAAATGGAAGAAATGGGACGACTTCACGACCAACTTTACGGTCGTTACATGCTACATTCAAAAGCTCTTTACAATCATCATCAACTTCAACGACGATTCCGTAGGAGAAAGAAGGTAAATGTACGTCCTATTCGATGGCGTTAGAGCTAGCTGTTGTTAGCCTCTGCATGCGCCAAGCTAAAAATACTCAGCTTTGCAGCATTAATTACTATGGTATAACATTAAAACTGATTCTCAATTTTATTTCCACAGATCATGTTGAAGCTTTGAGTGGTTAAACATTTCTAATGGTGTACCACAAGGTTCTGTTTTAGGTGCACTTTTATTCTCCATATATATCAACAGCTTAGGTGATAATGTGGATGAAGCTACTTTACATTTGTATGCGGATGATACCGTGATGTACTGTGCAGGTCCCTCCATTAAGGAGGCGGTTGTTAAATTACAGGCTGTTTTTAACACTGTTCAGACTCAGCTCTCTGAACTAAAGCTTATTTGAAATGTGGATAAAACCAAGGTAATGCTCTTTTCAAAAGCTAAAAAGACACCAGAGCCTGTTTTAGATATTGTAACTACGCAAGGGAAAAAACTTGAAGTGGTAACCTGTTACAAATACCTTGGTATCTGGCTTGATGACTGTCTCACTTTTAAACTTCATGTCAATAACCTGCTAAAAAAACTGAGGGTTAGGCTAGGTTTCTTTTACAGAAACAAGTCCTGTTTCTCACTTGAGGCCAGGAAAAGACTAGTCACTGTGACCTTTTTACCCGTGCTGGACTATGGTGATCTGTTTTATATGAATGCATTTAAAGGATAGATGCTATCCAATCGGAAACTGTTGGTATCTGTAAATGCTACTAGCTATACAAACTGTAGTCAATGTAAATATGCCATATGATGTCATCTTTGTTTTTCTGTCATGTTTGTATTCATGTTGGAACCTACTTGCAACAGGTCACCATTGAAAAAGAGGTCAATGATCTCAATGGGTTTTTACCTGAATAAATAAAGGTTTTGAATTGAATTGAAGTTGGCGGAAAGGCTGAATTTTTGGACACAGCCCAGATCTTCCGACGTATGCGGTGCTTGCTTTCTAGACCGACAACTTTTTGGTGCTTGAAACAAACCGGATTCCGGAGCTTAGAGGCGGCTCCGCTGCGGTGTGAACAGGAAACACCGGTGCTTTTCAAGCTCCAGCTCCGAACCGAACCTGGAACCGCGTTGGTGTGAAAGGGGCATAAGGGGGCATTAGAGTAAGAAGAAGTTTCCACATATCCATAACAGAAGGCTGAGGCAGCTCTCAGGTGTGAATAAGTGTGTTTGTGAAACAGCACATGCATACTCAGCAAATGCTCCCACCTGATTAAGCTTAAAAAAGAGGAGTGAAAATGCTGCATTTCTTAAAGTAGGGTAAACAAATCAAAAGGCACTCCCGTCATTTCACTGATGCTGGTATAAATAGGGCCTATGTGGAAAAATTTAAATTGAATCCCCCGAGATAATTACATCCTCCACCACTCATTCCTCATGTATGACATCTTTTACTTATAAATGAATAAACAACACTTCTATTTGGGGCGATACATTATGAGTTTCCGCACATCGTCAGTGGTTGCTGAGATGTTGTGTTTCCCTGTGGAAATTCTAAGTAGGTTTCAGAACAGCCGTCAGCTAGACAGAGGTGAAAAATGTGTCCAGACAAGAACTAAATTAGCTAATCTAATTTTGTGTGTGTGCACGTGCTTGCATATGGGAGCCTTGTCTGTGTGCATTTGCCGCTGTGTATATTTGCCTGTGTAGCAGCCAATGTGTGCATGTGCCTCTGTGTACACCCGTCCCTGCACTTTGTGTGTTGTAATTGAGCCATCGCTGGGCGGATTTTGCATGAACACACAACAGCTTTCTAGCTAGCTAAACAGCCGCTATAATTGAAATTAAAAGGTAACCACATTCATCAAGCTGAGCTTCGTTTAATTGAAATGTATGTTTGTTTACGTGTGTCTTTCTCTGTGTGTGTGTGTGTGTGTGTGTGTGTGTGTGTGTGTGTGTGTGTGTGTGTGTGTGTGTGAGAGAGAGAGGTTGGAGCGACAGCAGCAGTGGAGTGAAAGATGGAGGAAGACAAAGTGTGTGTGAATGTTAAGGACAATGTGTTGAATGTGTAATGAGGCTGGGAAGCTTAGACTCCATATCTGTACCTGTCCTGGCGATAAATAACATGGGAGACTGATGGCATCAACAAGCACCTCCCACACACACACACACACACACACACACACACACACACACACACACACACACACACACACACACACACACACACACACACACACACACACACACACACACACCATCTTTCAGTCTTCACATTTTCTCTCTGTGTGTCTGTGTTTTCACTCCCTCTCCTCACCTAACTCAAATGGAAGGAGTCTCTGTCCGTGTGTGTCCATCCTTTGATTCTCTCAAAAGCTGTTCATCCATTGATCTTTACAATTGGTAGTTATATTGCCGAGGACTGGAGGAAGTGCAGTGTTGAGTGTGAGGTTGTTTCAATGAGCAATTCTCAAGAAACCTGCAGGCAGCAAGATCGAAGGCCAAGCAATCAGTTAAACTACTGCAGCAAATATTAATTAAAACGCTTGAGGTAGAAACAAACCCAACTGTTTCTCTGCACTTAGGCATGAAAAAACTACAACTCAGTTCTGTACGTAATTACAAAGGTTTTTCTTATAACGCATAACGTAAAATACAGTAGCCTATATACAGAAAAAGACAATAAAATAGCGGAATGCAACGTGTGTGAAGCTCCACCCGCCGGACCGGTGAGCGGAGCGAAACACACAAGAGTTAGACCTAACACACTTAGCTATTGTATCTACCTCTGGAACAAGCTAAACTAGTTATAGATATATTTATTCTTCGGGTCACTAAGTACTGGATCAGTGAGCTGCGTGAGATACTGACAGGCTGTCAGGAGAGGGAGAGGGGGGGAGAGAGAGGGAGAGAGAGAGAGAGAGAGACCTTCCGCTCATTTCTCCCGTGTTATTATCCAAAGTGAATGTTAACTTGAATAATGTACATCATTTGAATGTAATAATTAAGTTGATTGTTGTTTGTGGAAGCTCCAGTGAATGAGCCCCATTAACTGAGTTTCAAACATCACTTTAAATGGAAGGTTTAAAGTGATGTTTAAATCTTCCATTTAGGCCCCGCCCACTCGATCGGATCGGAGATCGGTATCGGCCGATACTGATTCCGGCGATCGGCCCCAAAATTGGCGATCGGAGCATCCCTAATCGTCAGCTAAAATGAAACATGCTTATTTTTCTCTCGAATCAACCTATAACACCTCTCAATATGTTTTGTTTACACGCTGTGTCTTTTTTAACATCTTGAGGTTTTGGGGGGAATTCATTGGTCTTGTTGTAGTTCTACTTTTTGCTCAACATCGTATTGAAATCAACCAAAAATCTAGTCACAAATTCTTCTTTGAGATTAAGGGTTGAGATGACACAAAAGACGAACTCAGACATTCAAGCTGAGGACAGGCGGTGTTTTTTTTAGCAGTGGTGTCAAAGAGTAAAGGCCTATGGGCATGTGTCTATCTCTCTTTTTGTAAGATAAATAAGAAGAAGATATTATCTATAAAGCCAATGTGGGTTGTTGTTTAATGCCCTGGGCTCTCTTTGTTTTTATTTGTTTCAGTGTTTATGTTCAAAGAATGACGTTGCTGCTCTGGTTGGATTTTAGTTCTTTAAAGACTGGAGCAAAAAAGATTCTCTTCTTAACCGAGGTTACATTCTCTACGCAACACGAGACCAATGTTACATTATAATATGCTGCATGTCACGACCCTTGATGCACATTAAGCAGGATTTAACCATCGCCGCAGGCTACTTCTAATACTCTTTGTTTGGTTCCGCTGAACAGAGTGAAGAGGCGGGGCGGCGCCCTTCAAAAGGTCGGCTCACAGTAATTACAAAACAAAGAAATTATTTTAACCTCAACTTATATATATGTAGAGATACTTTCTACCAGACTCTTAATGTGTTTACCGTGAGCTCTGTGAGATTTTTCAGAATTACCACAAAAGACAAGTTTGTTGCAGTAATGAAACATTTTTTAATGCTGACCCAGATGCTGATATTTCTCTGGCTTGTTCAACAAAAAGCAAATACATTTTTCAATTGGATTTCGGAACAATGGAGAAAATTAGATGTTTTGCGAACTCACTTTGATGTACACGTTTTCCTCAGCACGATAATCTGCAAATATTTACGGTACTTTATCATTTTTGAAGTAAAAAGCTAGATTTACAACATGACTCCACGTCACCATCGCTAAGCTAAAAGCGGCTAATGTTCGGCGTGATTATGTTCAGCAGTTCCATTTAGACAACGTTAGTAACATTCGTTTTTTAATTTGTAGAACAAAGCAATAACATGTCTTCAGTCTTTTTGTTGATAACGGTCCTTATTTCAGGCTTCTAACCACAAACACGTAAATAACGAAAACATTGATTTCCAGGCAAGGCAAAAGAAAGAGGTAAAATGCTGACTTGTATCTGAACTTTAGGACTCACTCCTGCCCTCTAAGTAATAGAGACCACTGAAGTTTAGTGTAAGTTGTGATGTTGACCTTCATATGGAGTTCATTTAGAGAGCCACATGTTTTCTTCCATTATCTAAAAAACAGCTTTTCCGGATCTTTAATAGGAGCCTTACTAATAGTGGTAGTACAGAGAGTAACCTGCAGCAGTTACATTCACTCGGGGAACTTTAGGATTTAAAGTGGACCTATCATGCTATATTGGAAATATTGTAGGGCCATACCTATACAAAACATGTCTGTGAAGTGTTTTGCTTAAAATACCAAACAGTTCCCCCATTGTAGCCACGCCTCTTTTGCAGCCCTGTTAGAGAAACGCGGATTTGGGTCCTTAGCTTTAAAAAAAAAAAAAAGAGGAGGCGGAGCTAATGCCTGATCAGAATTCTACCGGAGATAAAGTTAAATTCTGCTGTGATAAAACGCCATCCTGTTCTAAACCACATCAAGGATTATTTGTATGGTTATGATTAGTATGGAGCTCAAATGCTTTTTCTCTTGCGGGTTTATCACAAGGTGAGTTCCTTTTTTTTATTTCCTGCTTTTTAAACACATGTGCTCTCCAGTACAGGTTAGCTCTGAGTGTTAGCGGGGCTAAAGTAAACAAAGACGAGATCACGTCCAAAAAACGTGTTTCTGATAGCAACTCTCTGTGGGTCCGCAGCCGATTTGACGTCAGATCGGCAGCAAATCTGTGTCCGCTCGTTGTACCCCTGTTTTTAAAAGATTTGGGTACGGAGGAAACGAGAGAGGGTTTTATTTTCTGACGCTGCGTGAGTTCCCTGACGCACCGGGGACTAGGGCTGA